>NC_079192.1:181843195-182110999 GCF_029499605.1 Hyla sarda | reverse complement strand
CCACGATCAGGCATCTTATCCCCTATCCTTTGGATAGGGGATAAGATGTCTAAGCACCGGAAAACCCCTTTAAAGGGGTGCTCCGGGGAAGTTAAGAAAAATAAAAATGCCCCAAAGCCACCACAATTCCTGTTCTGTTTCCCCTGTAGTTATCCATGTACAGGTCTTTTCTTTCTGACTATCCTTCCCCCTCAGCAATTAATTATGCTATGCTCTGAATGGCAGCAGTCAGTGATAAGATCTACAGCAGGAAAAGAGCAGCTTTATGTGCTGAGTTGTGACTGATCTTCACTGGGCTTCTCTGCCAGCAAGATCCTCACACAGAGAGGGGGAGGGGAGGTGTGCCTGTGAAGCCAGGAATCAAGTGTTTGTCTTGCAGGAGGGGTTTATACAAAGACAAGCAGGATCTGAATATGATGTCTTTCTCTCATTCCCTGCATGTAAGTGACAGCTGAAAGAGGAAAACTGCTCTATGTAGCTAATGAATGATATTTAGACAAATAAATAGGTTGGTGAGTGGGAAAGGATGGGCTATGGGTTTAGCCCCTGGGATTACCCCTTTAATGGGCTACATCAGACCTGCTGCACTATGCTGTACGGCAAAAAAAATATATATATTTTCCTCAATGAAAGTGAAAGAATGCATGTCCTGGATTGTCATTTAAGTGACTGACCTACATTTTAATATTATTACCACACAGTTGAATAATATGACCCAAAGTACAGCTTCAATAAATGCCTCTGTTCCATTTACATGGATACCATTAAACATTTCATGAGATCGATCATATCTTCAAAGGACTTAAAAGTGACTGGTTTCAAGCGGATTCTTGTTGAAAAGGAAGATTTATTTTCAATTCATTGCAGCCTGGTATGCTTTATACTAACAGCATAGAATGCTTTCTCAGCAAAAATGTGAGTACAACCTCAATCTCACTAACAATTTAAGCTGCGCTTCCCTCTTATATGTTTTTCTACCAAAACCCAGATTCAAGTAGACAGAACACTTTTCCTTTCTGCATGTTGCTGTTGATCTTGACGTCCTTTTACTAAATTCAGTACAATGCTTAAAGGGGTATTCCAGGGCAAAACTTTTTTTTTTATATATCAACTGGCTCTGGAAAGTTAAACAGATTTGTAAATTACTTTGATTAAAAAATTTTAATCCTTCCAATAGTTATTAGCTTCTGAAGTTGAGTTGTTGTTTTCTGTCTAACTGCTCTCTGATGACTCGCGTCCCGGGAGCTGTGCAGTTCCTATGGGGATATTTTCCAATCATGCACAGCTCCTGGGACGTGACAATCAATGAGCAGTTGGACAGAAAACTTCAGAAGCTAATAACTATTGGCAGGATTAAGATTTTTTAATAGAAGTAATTTAAAAATCTGTTTAACTTTCCGGAGCCAGTTGATATATAAAAAAAAGTTTTTGCCTGGAATACCCCTTTAAGTCTATCTCATGCATAAACTATATTACATACCTCCAGCTCTAAAAAGTCTCCTAAATCCTTTACTCTGTCGAGATGAATCCTGGTTTGTCCCACCAAAAAGAGAAAGCGTTCTTTTACAACTTTACCACGGACTCCTAGAGCTTGAGTCAATACAGCCTGGAGATATAAATATAAATGTATACTATACTGATACCATTCCGTTACTGATCATGACAAAACATACCAACCCCATATACGTATGCATATATTATAATAATAAATAACGAGGCAGTAAATTGCAGCTTCATCCAGTAGTTCATGTCAAGTTCTCCATATATTATATATATATACACACACATACACACAATATACCTCCTATGTAGGTTATATGAGATGTGTGAACATAGGAGGTATACTGATATATGGATGTACACAAGTATATATTTGAGAACATAGGATGTATATCGTACATGCACACACACACATTATATATATATATATATATATATGAATACAGGAGCTATATTGATGGGTAATACTGGTAAACTATATGCGTCTATGGAATTAAGAATATAGAAGGTATACTGTCATACTGTATATGAATATATGGGCCCAAGAATATAGGAGGTATACTATTAAATCTATATATAAGAATCATATTTGTACTAGAATATAGGAGATATATGTAAATGCAAGTGATGGTTGTTTATGTTTGATAACATAGGCTTATAATTAATTAAGAGATTAGAACAATATAAGATGGTAATATATGGGTATTAATTCTGGTTACATTTTACAAATCAAGTAAATGATAATCAGAAGGAGGTACCTGAAATTAGTAGTGACTATTGGAATATAGGAGCAGGCTGTACAGATGTAAGAGCAGAGGCGCGGCGAGAGATTGCAGCACAGGCGCATAAGTGGATGGATGTGGAAGTACTGAGGCGCAGGCGCACGTGTTGAATTGATGCGAACCGTGATGAAGAGATATGCGCATGCTCATGAATGGTATGACAGAGCAGATGTGATTCGGGGCTAGCCCTGAAGGATAGGGGGATAAGATGTCTGATCGCAGGGGTCCTGCCGCTGGGGACCCCCGCAATCTAGCATGCAGCACCCACTTGTTAGCACTGTAGGAGGCGCCAGAGACTCCAAGTCTAATGCCTCCCGACCACGGGGACTGAGTATAGTAACGCCCCGCCCCCTCAATGCAAGTCTATGGGAGAGGGCGTGACATCACACGGTGGCATTGCGATACTCCGTCCCAGTGGTCGGGAGGCATAAGACTTGGAGCCTCCAGCGCTTCCTGCAGTGCTAACAGGTGGGTGCTGCATGCTAGATTGTGGGGGTCCCCAGCGACGGGACCCCCGCGATCAGACATCTTATCCCCTATCCTTTGGATAGGGGATAAGATATCTTAGTGCCGGAGTACTCCTTTAAGGTCAAAATGGGCTGTGTCCTTAAGGAGTTAACTCTTTGATACACATTCTCAGGTAGAGGTTCCATATTTACTTTTGTATCTAAAAGCATCTTAGGAAACACCCAAAAATCAGCAACCATACCTCAAGTCCATTAGGGTCAGCTGTGTTAGATATTGAATAGTTGGACAGCTTTGGCCCAAGCTGATCTGGACGTTCATAGTATATTAGTTGACCAGTTCCATCCTACATACAGATAGAAATAGGTTCAGAATGAAAGTATTCACTTAGGAACAAGAGATTTTATATCACTTAATTCAGGGCACAATTACCATTAAAGGGGTACTCCAGTAGAATTTTTTTTTTAAATCAACTGGTACCAGAAAGTTAAACAGATTTGTAAATGACTTCTATTAAAAAAATCTTTACCCTTCCAGTACTTTTTAGCAGCTGTATGCTACAGAGGAAATTATTTTCTATTTGAATTTCTTTTTTGTCTTGTCCACAGTGCTCTCTGCTGACACCTGATGCCGGTATCAGGAACTGTGTCCAGAGCAGGAGAAAATCCCCATAGCAAACCTATGCTGCTCTGGACAGTTCTTGAGACGGACAGAGGTGTCAGCAGAGAGCACTGTGGACAAGACAAAAAAGAAATTCAAAAAGAAAAGAATTTCCTGTGTAGCATACAGCTGCTAAAAAGTACTGGAAGGGTAAAGATTTTTTAATATAAGTAAATTACAAATCTGTTTAACTTTCTGGCCCCAGTTGATTTAAAAAAAATGTTTCCCACCGGAATACCCCTTTAAGTTATGATATGTATTTATTTTTAGTCTTGCTTTATAGTTCAGGAACCCTTCAGGAATTCTTGCAGTTACTGAACACTAGATCTATACACTTAGTGCGGTTATCCTACATAAAGTGGTAATAAAATAAACGCAGAACTCCTAGATTTAAATGGACACTGTCAGTTATAATAACTTTTTATATGTTGTACATCTTGGCAGAGCGATAGTTTTTCTAATATACCTCTTTAAAAAATTGTCACATTTTAATAAAGAAAACTGCCTTTGAAAATCCCACCGCTAGGGGTCCTCATACCTCCTGGGACACTGATGAGTCCAACAGCAGCATGAACATGTCCAAGGGTCATGGACACAAGAAGGCTGATTGACAAGGCTGCAGGAGGAACACAGCTTGTAGCAACACTGCTGGAACACAGAGTTTTACCAAACATGTGCCTCCAGCTGTTGCAAAACTACAACTCCAAGCATGCTTGGACAGTCAAAAAATGTCTGGGCATGCTGGGAGTTGTAGTTTTGCAAAAGCTGTAGGCACACACACAGCTGAAGGCAAAACTACTGCAAAAAAAGAGTTATCCATAAACTGTACCTCCAAGTTTTCCAAAACTACAAGTCCCAGCATTACAGGACTGGCAAAGGATGGTACACATGAATGACATAGGAACAAAAAATGTATGCATAAAAAACTGTACTTTTAGCGCTAAACCTTTGCACTAATTTAGGAAGATGTATGTTATACACTCCCCATATTGTCTTTGATAGTAGAGTACAGGCAATCTCCAATAATCAATGTGTGTGTGTGTGTGTGTGTGTGTACAGCATAAAACCAGAGTGGAAATGGTTACAGAGCAGGGTTGCCAGGCTCCTGAGAGCAGTGAGTCAGCAGAGTGAGAGTGGGGGAGGAGTCATTACAGTGCAGGGAAGAGAGGGACAAGCCACTCCCTCTAGAAAGATGAGAAAGACATTGAGCAGCTGTAATATGCTATTTTTTAGAGAAATATCGGTGATAGATACATAATTATATGTACATGATCAGGATTAGGTCCTGAGTAACAGATAACAGTTTTTTTTGGCGGGATCTGACAGGTACGCTTTAAGAGGTTGTCTGATTTAGAAATCCTTTTTTAAATATATTTTCAAACACCTTATAAGAGAATTATAACAGTAGAAGAGCCTCCATTTAAATACCAACATATATTATTTAGAGTTCGGAGCAACTGCAAAGAGCAACTCTCGCCCTCTAGAGGATTTGAAAGTTTATGCATTACATTGATGTCAAATGTAAAACTGTGTAATGCTTAATTTTTCTTAACGGACAGGACTAAATAGGGCTGGGCGGTATACCGGTTCATACCGAATACCAAAATTTTTGTGATGCACGATATGAATTTTAACCCATACCGCAATACTGGTTTGGCCCCTCCCCCTCGGGAATGAATGAATCAGCCCAGCGCTGCGCTGTCCCCACATCGGGGAACTAATCATATGTTACCCGCCAACGATGTTCTGCTCCCCCCCAATTAATGATCAGCCCAGCGGGGTACTACTCACATATGTCAAGCACTGCCCTCCTCCTCTTTGTTGGGGGCCGCTGGAGCTGGAATTCACTGTATGCCAGTGGTCTCCAACCTGCGGACCTCCAGATGTTGCAAAACTACAACTCCCAGCATGCCCGGACAACCAACGGCTGTCCGTGCATGCTGGGAGTTATAGTTTTGCAACATCTGGAGGTCCGCAGGTTGGAGACCACTGCTGTATGCTGTATCCCTATGCCCGGGCTGCAAAAGATACAGAAAATAAACTTTAAATTACCTACGTCGGCCTTACGCTGGGGACTGGAACGTCGGACATCCGTCAGCCTATCACTGGCCGCAGCGATGCCCCACCCCCCCGGCCAGTGATAGGCTGAGCCCACTGTCATGTAAGAAGCCGGCTCCTTACATGACAGTGGGCTCAGCCTATCACTGGCCGGGGCATCGCTGCGGAGGGTGATAGGCTGACGGCTGTCCGACTTGCCAATCCCCAGCGTAAGGCCGACGTAGGTAAGTTAAAGTTTATTTTCTTTATCTTTTGCAGCCCGGGCATAGGGTTGCAGCTTACAGCAGTGGTCTCAAACCTGCGGACCTTCAGCTGTTGCAAAACTACAACTCCCAGCATGCCCGGACAGCCGGTGGTTGTCCGGGCATGCTGGGAGTTGTAGTTTTGCAACATCTGGAGGTCCGCAGGTTGGAGACCACTGACATACAGTGAGTTCCAGCGCCAGCGGCCCCCAACAAAGAGGAGGAGGGCAGTGCTTTACTTATGTGAGTAGTACCCCACTGGGCTGATAATTAATTGGGGGGGAGCAGAACAGCGCTGGCGGGGTAACATGATTTTTTTTTCAGGGGGGGGGGGGGGGGGGTGATGAAAGAAATACTGTTAAATACTGTGGAACCGCCATAAGTTACACAAATACCGTGATACACATATATGGTCATTCCGCCCAGCTCTAGGACTAAACACTTCCTGCTGGGCTCCAACAGATTACAGCTGATAGACACATTAACCAGTTAACCATTGAGGAACTCAAAAGCAGGTAACCTTGTTGCATTCACTATGACAAACAAGTATCCAAGGTGGTGTGTTTAAAAAAAAATGATCCATAAAGCTCCATGTAAACTGCACCAAATATGCTACATAAGTCACACAGGCAGGTTTTTGCTGCAATTTTTGGTACAATCAATGCCTATAGGGGGAGGTAGACAGACAACGAATCCATGCTAATAACATTAATAGCAACTAATAGAAAACATTTAATAAGGAAAAAAAAAAGACTTCCCTAAATGCTGCGTTTAAATCCTAAATAAATATTTTGAGGGGAATGAGATTAAATAAAAAAAATTTAAAATGCTGCAGAAGTATATATGAATGCTTTCCTGTCTGCCCAGTTCTGAAACCAACAAGAATCCATTTATTTTTTAGGCCTCTTTTCTTTACAAATAATCAGTGTACTTCCTGGTTAAAGGGGTATTCCAGGAAAAAACTTTTTTTTTTATATATATATCAAATGGCTCCAGAATGTTAAACAGATTTGTAAATTACTTCTATTAAAAAATCTTAATCCTTTCAGTACTTATGAGCTGATGAAGTTGAGTTGTTCTTTTCTGTCTAAGTGCTTTCTGATGACACGTGTCTCGGGAACCGCCCAGTTTAGAAGCAAATCCCCATAGCCAACCTCTTCTACTCGGTGCAGTTCCCGAGACAAGCAGAGATGGCAGCAGAGAGCACTGTTGCCAGACAGAAAACAACAGCTCAACTTTAGCAGCTGATAATTATTGAAAGGATTAAGATTTTTTAATAGAAGTAATTTACAAATATTTTAAACTTTCTGGAGCCAGTTGATTTATATTATATATATATATATATATATATATATATATATATATATATATATATATATATATATAAAAAAGTTTAAGCAGTTGCTCAGTACTACAAACCCCAGAAAGTACAGGAGTGTTCTGGCAGCTCTTCATCACACTCCTTCTGCCCTGCCACCTCCCCTCCCACAGCAGTGGCTTCAGTGCCACACCCACAGCTGCTACAGATTGTTTATTTTAGGGTACATTCACATACCGTAGATTTGAAGCAGATTTTCTGCAAATGATCTGCAGAAGGTCTGCAACAAATTGTAAATACTTTTGATTGTTTTGTTTCAGAAAAAAATACACATTTTCTGCAAGTGATCTGCAGCATCTGAGCATATCCTTAGGTTGCGTACACTGTAGATTTTATGCTGTGTGAATTTTTATATATAAAAAAGAATAATATCAGCTGCATTATCTCACATTGTTTAACTTTTTTTTGCATGGAAGCTATTTTGTGGTCAGATGTTATCTAGGAGATTATTTAAAACTATAAGTTTAAGGCTAGGATTCCACTCTGTTTTTTTCTGGCAGTTTTTGGATAACTGCCAGTGCAGTTTTTTTAGCCAAAGCCAGAAGTGTATTCAAAAAGAATAGGACATATAAAGGAAGGACTTACACTTTTCCTCCCTTATGGATCCACTCTGACTTTGGCTCAAAAACTGCAGTGGCAGTATTCCAAAAACTGGCAGGAAAAAAAACCAAGTGGAATCCTAGCCTAATGCTTTTTACCATGCTGAAGGTTTAACATTTTTTCTGTCATTTTTCTCCATTGATTTAAAGTAGGCTTGGTTCTATTACAGGCCTCACAGCAAGGGACAAGACGGGAGACAGAGCAAGATGTGCTTAACTGTATCAGAGATATGAGGAATATTAACCAAACCTGAAAATCCCTAAGCTTAAGGCGGTCTTTGGTGGTGTTGAAGAAAACATCTCTCTGCAAAATCTGCTCCCCATTGCTTCCACTTAGCTGCTTGCAAACTTGTAGCGTACGTTCCCAGTCATGAATTCTTGCTTTGACTTCTACGTTTCGTGGCATCTAGTACAAGACACAGATTGATAACTTAGCAAGGCAATTGATACCATTTGTAGTTGTAATATTATTACAATATATTGTAAATACTTTAAATAAAAAAATTGAAAATAATCAAAGCTATTTTCATTACGTGCTTCCTTCCTGAAACCTAATACTAAAAAGTTTATCTACATACACATCTGTTTATTAGATGCGTTCATCTCTCAGTGTGTACACATCTCATGAACAGTGAAAACAATGGAAACTTTGGACGGAACCCAAGGGACCCCACTGGAAGTAAAGATATGCACCACTAGTATTTATTTGTCTGACTATAGCTCCAGTACTATGTTGTGGTTTCTGTTTCTAAGACGACATGACAAATTTAAATAGAAGCTGTATTATTAACCCCTTAACCACTCAGCCCATTTTAGCCTTGAGAACACAGGAAATTAAAGTTTTGCATTTTCACTTTTCCTCCTCGCTTTCGAAGAGGCATAACTATTTTTATTTTTCCATCCACATACTCATTTGAAGGCTTGTTTTTTTGCAAGACCAATTGTAGTTTGTAATGACACCTTTCATTTTACCATAAAATGTATGTCGCAACTAAAAAAAATATTAATGTGGGGAAATTGATAAGAAAACCACAAATTTGCAACTTGTGGAGGGTTTCATTTTTATGCTGTAGATTTTACGGTAAGGATATGTTCACACTGAGGAATTGGAGAGGAATTTCCACAAGTAATTCTGCTCACTTATTCCTCTCCAATTCATTTAGCAGTGCCATACCCCATAGTATGTAGTTAACTTTCCTCTCCTCAGTTCACACTGAGGAAATTCCGCTTGCGGAATTCCATCACAGCATTCCGTTCCGCATGAAGAATGAACATGTTCTTTCTTCATGCAGAATTCGGCTCGTAACTCCATAGAAGTCAATGTAACAAATGTTGGCCACACTTCCGCGTGAAATTTGAGCAAAATTCTAGCGGAATTCGCGCATTACTGTGTGCCCTATCCTCTTCCATTTCCACAAGGAAATCAGAGCGGAATTCAGCGCGAATTCCGCACAAATTCCGTGTGAAAGAAAAAACTGCGTTTTTGAGCAGATTTTTTAAGTGAACATTCCACTCACACCTTAACCAGTGTGAACATACCCTAAAAAGTTTTCCTTATTCTGTGGGTCAATACAATAAAAACGATACTCATGGTTACATGATTTACTATTATTGTACCGCTATTAACCCCTTAAGGACTGGGTCATTTTAAATTTTTCTACTTTCGTTTTTTTTTCCTTCTAAAAATCCTAACTTTAAAATTTCCATCTACAGACACATGAGGGCTTTTTTTTTGCACCACCAATTTTACTTTGTAATGACATCAATCATTACACTAAATAACAAAATAGAGTTTTATCAGTTCTCTAGGTCTAAAAAATATCTACAACATGCACAATGATCTAATGCTTCTCAGAAACATTTATTAAACGAACAGGTCATTAGTATACTTTATGATCACAAAGAGCAAGCTCACTAGCCATGTTGCGGCCACCTGTAAGTAGGGTGTAGACTAAACACGTTTCAGACTTCTCAGTCCTTCTTCAGTAGTCCGAAACACGTTTAGTCTGCACCCTAGACTACACACATACAAAGCCTATATAAAAAGAGACCGACTTCACCATTATGGGCACGAAGAGACATCCGTTTTTCCTGAACCAAAAGGAGTGAACTGAACCATCTTCACAATGCACCGCAGAACCATGAGGACACACCAGAACATCCATATCACATCAACAGCTCGCTGCTTCGGACGGTTTGCAGTCCTGCCTGAGACCTTCCCGCACCTGGCGCTGCTACGTCAACAGGAATACAGCCACAGACACAAGACCGGAGGGCAAGAGGTACGCTGTACCATTTGTTTTACTTACCTACCTATTTCTGTATTCAAAAATCAAAAGAACACGGAGCGCTCCCTGTGTGGAATCAATGGTGGATTCAACGTGGGGGTGATCGGGTAGACAACTCGCTCACCTGATTCCGTTGTGCTGGAGAGGCACAACACTCAAAAAGGTATATGTATCCAGGAGACTGCAGCGGCTTCCCACGCTCGCACCGAGCGTGCAAACAAATGAAGACAGGGAGAAGAAAGGAAACGGAAGCTGGATCGTGCTGTCACAGACGAAGGTAGGATGAATCCAAATTATTAATAGAAGCTGGTTTATTGAGATATAAAGTGCACGCAACGCGTTTCAAAATCTCTGGTTTTTTCAGCAGGCGTCAAGCCTGATGACAAAGCCAGATATGTTTTGAAACGCGTTGCGTGCACTTTATATCTCAACAGTACAACGCATTATTATAGCCAAAGGATCATCGCTGCGCTATCTGCCCTATTTACGCCCCAGACTGTTTTTTATGGTTATCCAAACAATATTTGGCTATCCGAGAGCCTGGCTTGCATGGTCCAAATATATATATCTACACCAACATATATGTAGATAAAATGTACATAAAATGTACTCAAATATAGCAAAGATATGTTAAGAAATATCAATCTTTATTGTTACAAAATAGTACAAAAACATGTAAAAAACATATACTAGTGAGGTACAACAGAAACACAGATGAGAGGCAAGAGGTGAAAATACAACAAATAATTTATTATTTTTACAAATAAGCTGCGGAGTATACATGGTAACTACAGGTAAGTTTAGGTGGAACTGCAGTATTAAAGTGCACACTGATGGAACATCACCGGTGGAGCTGTGTAGATACACATATAAATAAAGTATAAAGGCTCAATGGGAGGGACAATGGCTACTCACCTGAATACTGGCAGTTATAGCATAATAGTATCAAAACTATCCACATACAAATCAGGACACCTGGACATGCACTCCATAGATCACCTCTCACCTGTACCCCGAACGCGTTTTCAATATGTTGCTTTATCAAGGGGCGCCCTTGACACATGGCACACTATTTGGGAAACTAAACCCCTCAGGGAATGTAATAAGGGGTATAGTGAGCGTTAACACCTCACAGGTGTTTGACAGGTTTGCGTTGAAGTTGGACATGAAAATGAAAAATGTGATTTTTGACACTAAAATTATAGTGTTGCTCCAAATTTTTCATTTTCATATGGGGTAATAGGAGAAAATGGACCTCTAAATGTGAAGCCCAATTTCTCCCGAGTAAAGAAATACCCCATATGTGGACGTAAAGTGCTCTACTAGCGCACTACAGGTCTCAGGACAGAAGGAGCGCCATTGGGATTTTGGAGAAAGAATTTTGCTGAAATGGTTTTTGGGGGGCATGTCGCATTTAGGAAGCACCCAGGGTGCCATAACAGCAAAAAAAAAAAAAACACATGGCATACTATTTGGGAAACTACACCCCTCAAGGAACGTAACAAGGGGTATAGTGAGCCTTAACACCTCACAGGTGTTTGACAGGTTTGCGTTGAATTTGGACATGAAAATGAAAAATGTGATTTTTAACACTAAAATGATGGTGTTACTCCAAATTTTTCATTTTCACATAGGGGTAATAGGAGAAAATGGACACCAAAATTTGAAGCCCAAAATCTCACAAGTAAGGAACGCCGCTCACTTCTGGCATCGCGTCACGGAGTGCCGGTCAGGTGACCCGACCAACAAACAGCTGATCGGTCACATGACACGGCCACCCGCAATGACGCCCGCCTGACCGGCACTCCGTGACACGATGCCGGAAGTGAGCGGAGTCCAAAAGAGCTGGCGATACATGCGCCGCAAACGGCTGGGCGTCTGCAGATGCAAACAATAAGGTAATGATAGCTGGCTTTTCATTGGTACACACTGATATAAATACTGTGATCACTCTGGAGGACAACACCCTTCAACAAAGGTTTGTCCGAAACGCTGCGTTGGGGTGGTGCCACCCTGCTCCCCGGGACCGTGCATTGTATAAGTATGAATTTACTACTATAGGGCTGTTTTTCTTTTTCTTTGTTGCCCTCTATTATGTTTATCATGTGTCATTACTTTCAGTGAACGCGGTACAGTGTGACACCTTGGTGTTTTTTGTTTTCTATCCCCCATTGAGTGTGTTATGCCTGCAATGTGTTTTTAAATACATGTGATTTAATAAACTTTGGATTTTGTATATTTCTATAAAGTGACTCCATTTTCTTTTGTTATGCTAATATGTATGGGCGTTCGTACTAGCTGTAGTGATTTGGGTTTATTTGCACCTTGAGTGTGTTACTATTAGCAATTGGATTATCCTATAATTTTTAAGGCAATATATTTTGATGTTTACAGTAACCCAGTTTTTGTTGTGTTTTTTGTATTTATGCCCATATGTGGACGTAAAGTGCTCTGCTGGCACACTACAATGCTCAGAACAGAAGGAGCGCCATTGGGCTTTTGGAGAGAGAATTTGGTTAGAATAGAAGCGGGGGCCATGTGCGTTCACAAACCCCCCGTGCTACCAGAACAGTGGACCCCCCCACATGTTACCCTATTTCAGAAACTAGACTGACAGACTGTAATAAGGGGTACAGTGAGTATTTACACCCCACTGGCATTTGACAGATCTTTGGAACAGTAGGCTGTGCAAATGAAAAATTAAAATTTTCATTTTCATGGATCACCGTTCAAAAAATCTGTCAGACACCAGTGGGGTGTAATGCTCACTGCACCCCTTATTACATTCTGTGAGGGGTGTAGTTTCACATGTGGGGGGGGGGGGCACTGTTCTGGCACCATGGGGGCTTTGTAAACGCACATAGCCTTCAATTCCAGCCAAATTCTCTCTCCAAAAGCCTAATGACGCTCCTTCTCTTCTGAGCCCTGTAGTGCGCCTGCAGAGCACTTTACATCCACATATGGGGAATTTCCATAGTCAGAAGAAATGGGGTTACAAATCTTGGGGGAACTTTTTTCCTGTTACCCCTTGTGAAAATAAAAAAAAATGGGGTAACACCAGCATTTTAGTGGAAAAAAAAAAAATTTCATTTTCACGTCCAACTTTAATGAAAATGTGTCAAACACCTGCAGGGTGTTAAGGCTCACTATACCCCTTGTTACATTACGTGAGGGGTGTAGTTTTTTTTTGCGTTTATGTCAGAACCGTTGCAACTACCAGCCCACTCTGTGCAAATCACCAATTTAGGCCTCAAATGTACATGGTGCATGACCCCCTCAGGAGAAATTGTGTTACAAATTTTTGGGAATGTTTTTTCCTTTTACCTCTTGTTAAAATGAAAAGTATGGGACAATGTAAAATGTTTTTTTTTTTTTTACACTAACATGCTGGTGTAGACCCCAACTTTACATTTACATAAGGGGGTAAACGGAGAAAAAGCCCCCCAAAATTTGTAACACTATTTCTCCTGGGTACAGAAATACCCCATATGTGGCCCTAAACTCCGAAGTGAGAGAGCACCAAGTGCATTTGAGGCCTTAATTAGGGATTTGCACAGGGGCGGACCCGGATGCAAGCGTTAAATTGCCTCCGCCACCACAAATACCCTACAGGAGTGTTTCCCAAACAGGGTGCCTCCAGCTGCTGCAAAACTCCCAGCATGCCTGGACAGTCAATGGCTGTCCGGCAATGCTGGGAGTTGTTTTGCAAGAGTAGGAGGCTCCTTTTTGAAAACACTGCTGTACGAGACGTTTAAAATTTTTATGGGGGGGGGGGGGGGGACGGAGGGACGGGACTGTGTAAGGGTGTGTGTATATGTAGGGTTTTACTCTTTATTTTGTGTTGTGTAGTGTTTTTAGGGTACAATCACACGGGCAGGGGTTCACAGCGAGTTTGAGCTGTTGTGGAAAATTTGCCGCAGCTCAAACTTGCAGCCGAAGACTCACTGTAAACCCCCGCCCGTGTGAATGTACCAATCCAGCTATTGCAAAATTACAACTCTAAGCATGGATTAATAGACCATGCATGCTGGGAGTTGTAGTTTTGCAACAGCTAGAGGCATACTGGTGGGGAAACACTGAATTAGGTTCTGTTACCTAACTTTGTGTTTCCTCGCCAGTGTGCCTCCAGCTGTGGCAAAACTACAACTCCCAGCATGCATTGACAGACCGTGCATGCTGGGAGTTGTAGTTATGCAACAGCTGGAGGGCCACAGTTTAGAGACACTGCACAGATGTTGCAAAACTAGAAATCCCAGCATGCCCAGACAGCAAATGGCTGTGTGGGCATGCTGGGTGTTGTAGTTTTGCAAGATCTTTAGGGCCACAGTTTAGAGACCCCTGCACTGTGATCTCCAAACTGTGGCCCTCCAGATGTTGCAAAACTACAAATCCCAGCATGCTCACACAGCCATTTGCTGTCTGGGCATGCTGGGATTTTTAGTTTTGCAAGATCTGAAGGGCCACAGCTTAGAGACTCTAAACTGTGGTCCTCCAGACCGCCAGGCCACTTACCCAGTTTGCCGCCGATGAAGTTCTGTGCCGCTGTCGCCATGACATCAGGATCGTCGCCGCCGGATGACGTCATTGCAGCTGCCGCCTGGATCGGGTGAGCTACACCTTTCCCCCGCTCTGCCTGGACACCCATGGGCGGGCACAGCGGGGGAACTGAACTTTAGCCCCCCCCCATTGGTCGGTCGCTTCTGACTGATCAATAGCAGGGATAGGAGGGGTGGCACCCCTGCCACCTCTCTCCTATCCCTTCAGGGGGACCAGAGCTGTGTCGGACAGCCCCGATCCACCTTATTTTCCGGGTCACCGGAGACCCGTATGACCCGGAATCGCTGGTCTGAATTGACCGGCGATTTGCGGCGATCGCCAATATTGGGGGGGGGGGGGGTTTCAAATCAAAATGTTTTCAAATCAACTGCTGCCAAAAAGTTATAAGATTTGTAAATTACTTCTAATTAAAAATCTCAATCCTTTCAGTAATCATCCGTTCCTGTAAGAACCAAAGGAAGTTGTGTAGTTCTTTCTAGTCTGACCAAAGTGCTCTCTGCTGACACCACTACCCGTGTCATGAACTGTCAGGAACAGGAGAGGTTTGCTCTGGGGATTCGCTCAAGCTCTGAACAATTTCTGACACTAACAGAGGTGGCAGCAGAGAGCACTGTGGCAGACTAGTAAGAGATACACAACTTCCATGGAAGCATAAAGCAACTGGAATGCTTAAGATTTTTAAATAGAAGTCATTTACAAATCTATATAACTTTTTGGCAGCAGTTGATTTGGAAACTTTTGTTTTCCCTCCGGAGTACCCCTTTAAAATATTGAGATTAACATTGTTACTCAATGTGAAATTCAGCCCAAAACACATCTTAGAATAGAGATTTACAGTATCTCACATAAGTGATTGCACCTCATATTTTTAACCCCTTAAGGACTCAGGGTTTTTCCATTTTTGCACTTTCGTTTTTTCCTCCTTACCTTTTAAAAATCATAACTCTTTCAATTTTCCACCTAAAAATCCATATTATGGCTTATTTTTTGCGTCGCCAATTCTACTTTGCAGTGACATTAGTCATTTTACCCAAAAATGCAAGGCGAAACGGAAAAAAAAAATCATTGTGCGACAAAATCGGAAAAAAAACGCCATTTTGTAACTTTTGGGGGCTTCCGTTTCTACGTAGTGCATATTTCGGTAAAAATTACAACTTATTATTCTGTAGGTCCATACGGTTAAAATGATACCCTACTTATATAGGTTTGATTTTGTCGCACTTCTGGAAAAAATCATAACTACATGCAGGAAAATGTATACGTTTAAAAATGTCATCTTCTGACCCCTATAACTTTTTTATTTTTCCACGTACAGGGCGGTATGAGGACTCATTTTTTGCACCGTGATCTGAAGTTTTCATCGGTATAATTTTTTTTTGATCAGACTTTTTGATCACTTTTTATGGTATAAAAAGTGACCAAAATACGCTTTTTTGGACTTTGGAATTTTTTTGCGCGTACGCCATTGACCGTGCGGTTTAATTAATGATATATTTTTATAGTTCGGACATTTACGCACGGGCGATACCACATGTTTATTATTTTTTTTTTTACACTGTTTTTTTTTTTTTATGGGAAAAGGGGGGTGATTCAAACTTTTATTAGGGAAGGGGTTAAATGACCTTTATTAACACTTTTTTTTTTAAATTTTTTGGCAGTGTTATAGGTCCCATAGGGACCTATAACACTGCACACACTGATCTTCTACACAGATCACAGGCGTGTATTAACACGCCTGTGATCAGCATTGATCTCAGGCACGGAGCAGTCATTCGTCGATCGGACACCGAGGAGGCAGGTAAGGGCCCTCCCGGTGTCCGATCAGCTGTTCGGGACGCCGCGGTGAAATTTCACCGCGGCGGTCCCGAACAGCCCGACTGAGCAGCCGGGATACTTTCAGTTTCACTTTAGAAGCGCCGGTCAGCTTTGACCGCCGCTTCTAAAGGGTTAATACCGCACATCGCCGCGATCGGCGATGTGTGGTATTAGCCGCGGGTCCCGGCCGTTGATGAGCGCCGGGACCGAAGCGATATGATGCAGGATCGCGGCGCGATCCCGCTTCATATCGCGGGAGCCGGCGCAGGACGTAAATATACGTCCTGCGTCGTTAAGGGGTTAAACAGTTTATTATATCTTTTCAAGTGACAACACAGAAGAAATAACACTCTGCTAAAATGTAAAGTAGTGAGCGCACAGCATGTACAATAGTGTTTAAAAGGGTACTCCGCCTCTAGACATCTTATCCCCTGTCCAAAGGATATTGGATAAGATGTCTGTTCATGGGGGTCCTGCTGCTGGGACCCACCGCGATCTCCCTGCAGCACCTGGCGTATGTTTAAAATGCCGTCTGCTGCACTGGAGGCTTGTGACGTCACGGTCACACACCCTCAATGCAAGTCTGTGGGAGGAGGTGTAGCGGCCGTCACGCCCCCTCCCCATGACTTGTATTGAGGGGGCGTGGCCATTACGTCAGCACCGTATTGCTAGTCATCAGGCACGGAGCAAAGATTGCTCTGTGCATCGGATGACTGCAGTGCTGCAGCAGAGATTGCAGGGGTTCCCAGCGGTGCAACCCCCGCGATCAGACATCTTATCCCATATCCTTTGGATAAAGATGAAAGGATGGGGGATTCAGGAGAGATATGCTGGTGAGCTCATTTAAACAGTGGGTAAGTGGTGGTACTGAGAACTTTAGAAAAGTAGAGGAATGTCCAGCACAAAGCACGATGCAAGATGGAAATTTATTGAAGATACACACAGCAAACAGCAACACGGATCATAGAGTAAAGTGACGCGTTTCAGCAACCTTGGTCGCCTTAGTCATACAATGGTATACTCAGATCAGTTCGGCTCTTATAGTAGGCGGCACCGCCCACCTCACCAGGTGAAAACACCTGAGTGGGACGGGGCGGCGCACACCCACACACAAGGGCCAGACTGACGTCTGCGTTCACACTAAACAAAAAAAAAGGGGGAGGAAAAGAACACTAAACAGAATGTACATAGCTCACATATGAAATTAGCTGTGAAATATCATAAACGAAAAATAATAATGTACATAATCAAAATTTCCAGGGATAGGGACTAACCAACATATATAAAAGACATGATAATGACATGATTATCATGTCTTTTATATATGTTGGTTAGTCCCTATCCCTGGAAATTTTGATTATGTACATTATTATTTTTCGTTTATGATATTTCACAGCTAATTTCATATGTGAGCTATGTACATTCTGTTTAGTGTTCTTTTCCTCCCCCTTTTTTTGTTTAGTGTGAACGCAGACGTCAGTCTGGCCCTTGTGTGTGGGTGTGCGCCGCCCCGTCCCACTCAGGTGTTTTCACCTGGTGAGGTGGGCGGTGCCGCCTACTATAAGAGCCGAACTGATCTGAGTATACCATTGTATGACTAAGGCGACCAAGGTTGCTGAAACGCGTCACTTTACTCTATGATCCGTGTTGCTGTTTGCTGTGTGTATCTTCAATAAATTTCCATCTTGCATCGTGCTTTGTGCTGGACATTCCTCTACTTTTCTATTGTTCGTCTTCGTGGTGTCCGCACGAGTCCGTGCACTGAGGCGGCGGTGGAGAGCTGGATGACCTTTCTATTTCTACTGAGAACTTTGGTGGTGACAGGATATTGTGAGGACCAGATAAGAGGCTGAGCTGAAGGTGGTCCTCAGAATAAAAAGTCCAAAGAGAATAATGGAACAGAATGAAATGCCGAGAAAATAATGGAATGACCATAGAAAATAATAGAACAGAATGGAATGCCCAAAGAGAATAATGGAATGGAATTGAATGCCTATAGAGAATATTTGAACAAAAAGGAATGTACATAGATAAAAATGGAACAGAATGGAATGTCCATAGAAAATAATAGAACAGGGTGGTGCAGGGCATTATCGGATTATCGGCAAGGTAATTGCCGATACCGATAACGCCCAAAATCGTGACTATCGGCCGATAATATCAGCCAAACCGACAATCGGTCGATCCCTACTCCAGCTGTTGCAAAACTACAACTCCCAGCAAGCCCAGACAGCCGAAGGCTGTCTGCACATGCTGGGAGTTGTAGTTTTGCAACAGCGGGAGTTACCCTGGTTGGAAAACACTGCTATAGACCAATGCTCCACAACTGGCTCATAACTACAACTCCCAGCCTGCCCAGTCAGCCACTGCTTGTCAACACATGATAGGTGTCATAGTTTTGAAGTTGCTGTAGACCATTTAAGGCTGGGTTCACATCACGTTTTTGCCATACTGTTTTCAATCCGTTTTTCTAAAGAAAACCGTATGGCAAAAAAACGGATGAAACAGTATGGGAAAAAGTAAACCGTATGCGTTTTTAAACAGTATACTGTTTTTAAAAGTGCATACAGTTCCGTCAGTTTTTATAGAAAAAAAAAAACCATACGTTTTTGAAAATGTTGTCCATTTTTAATGGAAGGGGTGTTGGGTGGGGACTTTAGGATTCAAATGCGCATGTGCAAAGTAAAAACATATACGTTTTTCCAGTATGGAACCGTATACATGTGCGTTTCCCATTGACGTCCGTGTTAAAAAAAACTTATGCGGTTGCAGTACGGTTTTTAAACCGGAGACAAAATCGTGGTCAACCAAGGTTTTGACTCCGGTTTAAAAACCGTACTGCAACCGCATACGTTTTTTTTTTTTTTAACACGGACGTCAATGGGAAACGCACATGTCTACGGTTCCATTCGGGGAAAACGTATACATTTTTACTTTGCACATGCGCATTTGAATCCTAAAGTCCCCACCCAAGACCCCTCCCATTAAAAATGAACAAAATTTTCTAAAACGTATGGGGTTTTTTCCTATAAAAACTGACGGAACTGTATGCACTTTTAAAAACGCATACGGTTTACTTTTCCCCCATACTGTTCCACCCGTTTTTTTGCCATACGGTTTTCTTTAGAAAAACGGATTGAAAACAGTATGGCAAAAAAAATGATGTGAACCCAGCCTGAGTACGGTTTAAAAACATATTGCAAGCAAAACGTCCGCAACCGGATGCACCTGGGCGCATACGGTTTTCAATTGTTTGTCTATGTATACGTTTTTCAATACGGTTCCACACGTTTTCAATAATGAAAACGTATACGTGAACTGTACTTGAAAAACGTAGTGTGAACCCAGCCTTATCTGTGCCATTATACATACAATACAGTCAGCAGGGTGGGCTGGACTTGTTAGTTCCGTAACAGTCTCCTAAATGCCACCTGAAGAAGTGTCCTTTGAGATACACGGTCGCTAGTCCTATCAAATGCGCCTCACCTCACAGCATGGAAAGTTCCCGCCAAGCCTCAGAACATTGGGAGAAAAAAAAAATCACACTTGCTAGGGGCGTGGCTTGCTGGGGACTGGGTGAAGTCTTCAACAAAATGGCGCCGCCATAGTCAGGGCTACGACGTTTTACGTAGGAATTGCCTACTGACAGACAGTTTTAATTTGTAAATATTCCACCCATCCAGAGCTATGTGTAGATCACGTGACTCGGCCAAGGTCCGCAACATTTCGCTTTTCAGAATGGTCTTCGCCTAGAGGGCTGGGCCGTGTTCTGATTGGTTAGAACACGTCCTCACATCCGGTCAAGTGAAATTCGGTTGAACTTAGCATCACGCAGCGGAATTATGTAAACGGCGCTCTACGTGCCAGTCATTGAAATACATTATTGTAACGTCCGGTACCGGGCCGCCAGCAGCTCTTGCAGTGTGTGGTGCCAGTGGGCGGGGCGGTTGGGTGGTAGTACCCTGGCATGGCAGATGATGGGGTGGCCGCTTGAGTGCCATCACCATGCAGTGTCAGATTACAGAGGCTGTCAGTGAGGACGGGACTGCAGAGTCGCTGCCAGTGCTGCACAGGGAACCATGTCCTCCGCTAGCGGCACGCCCGTACCTCTGTCCCCCGGGGGGCGCCGGCTGGAGCTGAGCGAGGAGCTGCGGAAGAGAGCGTACACCCTGTGCCGGGAGTACCTTCGGGGGGCGTGGAGGAGCATCGGACCCGAGCACATGAGGGTCTCTGTGGTCAGGTAATGTCACCATAGAGCAGAGAGCCTCCGTCTGTTGCAAACTACAACTCCCAGCATGCCCGGACAGCCTTTGGCTGTCCGGGCATGCTGGGAGTTGTAGTTTGCAACAGTGGGAGGCATCCTGATTGGGAAAGGACTGCCGCCTGATCTCTCCTCGGGTTCTGTTCACAAATGCCTGAATCCGGCGCTGTCACCACAATCCCTACAGATGCCATTGTGTCACCACAGCATGTGAAGTGTGCGCCCACCATGATGGGCTGATGACTACCCCCAGACATCGCTGTAGGGCGCTGTTCACACAAGCCTGTCTGCCTATCCTTATCCAGCGGCTTTGTGTTATGACTTCTAGGACACATGGACAGGGGTCTCCACGAGATTATCCCCTTAATGGGATCTGTCAGGATAGACTGGAAATTGAAATAAATCTGACAGCGTTATTAAGTGGTCATGCTAGTGTGAATAGCGTCCTATCCTGAATGTGATTCCAGAGGAAGTGTCTGCTGGAGACTGAAGAAATCCACCATTATGGCTGTTTAACCTTAGTGCTGGGTTCTATCCCTGTGCTTGTTTTGGGGCTTATTCACATCTTTTTGCTCATCAGATAAAAGGATACGGCAGGAGAAATTCCAAAAACGTCTCCTGTCGTATCTGTGCCGTACCCCCATTAGTTTAAAACCAGACTAAAAAGGGCAGCAGACAAGTCTTCAGTCCGCACCAATGTGGTCAGAAAATGGGACATCCAGAGTCACTATCTGACCCCGCTCGGCTCATTGAAATGAATGGGATACGGCAGGAGGTGGTGGTCAAATTCTCCTGCCGTATCCGGCTGTAGGATGCGCAAAACAAGATGTGAATGTACCCTCAAACAGATCAATTGGTTCCAGGACGACCATTGTATGTTGAGACCATAACTCTATGGAAACCTTGTAATTGGTTCTGAAGCCTCAGTGTCATCAAAAAAAAAAAAGTGAAGAATAAAAATAAAAATGGAATTTTTCAGGATGAGTAAACACAGACCTCCATGCTATTCACTTTAATAAATGTTCTGTGAAGCATGGGCTCCTGTATATAGTAAAATCTCCCTTAGGGGACTCCCCCCAATAGCGGACAGTTTTTAATTCCCCGGCAGAGTCTCATAGGACTTAATGTATTTGTACCCTCCGAATAGGGGACATTCCCAATAACGGACGCAGACACACCTGAAAGGGGACAAAACACTCCCAATAGGGGACAGTAGGGGACAAAACACTCCCAATAGGGGACAAAATATTCTCAATAGGGGACAGTAGGGGACAAAAACACTCCCCAATAGGGGAAAATAGGAGACAAAACACTCCCAATAGGGCCTGGGTTCTCAACCTGGGGTACGTCAGGGGGTACGCGAAAGCACTGACAAATACCGGCCATGCACTGTAAGTGAGCTGCGTGGTTGCCGGAGAGACGTGTGGCCTCCCCTGACGTTGCGCTGAGTTGCCGCACAGCACAGGGGGACGTCACACGTCAGTGCGGCCCCGCCGAACATCCCGTGAAGGAGCAGGCAACGGGACCACAGGACGCCAGGTAAACAACTGTATGGGATGGAGCACAAGGCATTAAGATGGAGGGGGAGAGGGATAATGGCGGAGGGGGGATGGGGAGTAATAAAGCACAAGGCATTACATTTTATGCCTTTTGCTTTATTACTCACCATCCCCCTCCGCCTTTATTCCTCTTCCCCTCCATCTTAATGCCTGGTGCTTTATCCATCTCCCCCCTCCATCTTAATGCCTTGTGCTTTATTACACCCCATCCCCCTCCGCCATTATCCCTCTCCCCTTCCATCTTAATCCCGTTGTGCCATTCCCCCTCCCTCTGATCCCCTTTTGCCATATCTGATAATAATGGCACAATGGGATTAAGATGGAGGGGGGGGGAAATGGCCAAAGGGGATCAGAGGGAGGGGGGAATAATGACCCAAGAGGATTAAGATGAAGGGGCGGGGTTTGATTATCCCCCCCTCCATCTTAATCCCCTTGTGCCAATATTCCCCCCTCCCTCTGATCCCCTTTTGCCATTTTTCCGTCCTCCAACTTAATCCCCTTGTGCCATTATTATCCAATATGGCAAAGGGGATCAGAGGGAGGGGGGAATTATCACACACACACCCCCCCCCCAATATTAATGCCCTTGTGTCATTATTCCCCCTCCTCCATATTAATGCCCGTGTGTGATTTTTTTCCCCCCCTCCCTCTGATCCCCTTTTGCCATTCTTCCCTCCCTCCATCTTAATCCCCTTGTGCCATTATTATCAGAGGAAGGGGGAATGGTGCAAGGGGATTAAGATGGACCCCCCCCCCCCCCCCGTGCTATTTAATTCTCCCCTTTATAGCCCTCTCTGCAAATTTATCCCCCCCCCCCCTCTTTACCACCCCCTGTGCCATTCTATTCCCCCCCATCCCCCTGTGCCGCTTCATAAAGGGGGGGGGGGGGGGGGTGGTGGTGATGAATTTATAAAGGGTAATGAAGGGAGAGTGAAATGGCACAGAGAGAGGGTGGGGCAGGGGGAAATCATTTGGCTCTGGGGGTAAGGGAGGGGGGGATAATTTGGCACAATGCATATGGAATAAGATGGCACAGTGTATAAAAGGGGGGATGAAATGGCTGTCCGGGCATGCTGGGAATTGTAGTTTTTCAACAGCTGGAGACACACCGTTTGGAAAACACTACATTAGACCAACTGTGTAATACGGATTTAAACATGCATCTGTTTTACACACTTGTGAATGTAGTCTATAATCCTATGTCCCTGAAAATGTCTGTAAATAGATAATACCATATCTCAGTTTGTGGTCAGATTTTAGGGAGACACCAGTGTCTGGCGCCTGAATGATCTTTATGAGAAGTGCTGGTGAGGCAGCTCCGCAGTATGGGGGGTTGACTAATAATAGCTGCCTCAGCATTCAGGGACCGTCTGTATGGTCTTGTATAGAACAGGATAATGCACATGTGGTGGTGGCATACGTGGGTGATGCATCAGTAGCCTCTCTAAAGTGAGGATTTAGAGCTCAATCTGAGGTTAGTGACGCCATCTCTCCTGCCAGCCCCCCAGTTGCCCACATGATCATGTTCACCGTGCTCTAGTTTCCTATCTGCTGACCTTACACACTGGTGCTGCTTTATCTGCCTGTTTCCATTCTGCCCGGCTCTGACATTGCCCTCTGATTACATGGCAAGTGCAAAGTTTACAGATTATAGACAGGTCCCTTGTGATCCGCAGTCTCCTGCCCTGCTGTAATCTGGAGACAGACTCTTGTCGTCTTCCTATGCACGCCACTTCAGCGCCCTGTCTGTCGTAATCAAAAAAGCCCAAGGTTCCTACTCCCCTCTAGATTATTATTAGGCTAATTATTGTAGGCAGATCAAGGGTGCGAAAAATGGGGCACAAAATAGCTCTCCTACAGAAGGAGGGAATGGTCTCCCTAGTGCCACCTATATAGCTAGCCACCCTGTAAGTTAAAGGGGTACTCTGGCGGTGGCAATTTGTTTTCAAATCAACTGGTGCCATAAAGTTAAACAGATTTGTAAATGACTTCTATTTTAAAATCTTAGTCCTTCCAGGAAGTTGTGTAGTTCTTTCCAATCTGACCATCAGTTCTCTCCTATAAATTGTGGTCCATTATACTATTTTGTGCGGCCCCCAATTATCAGGCAGGCACAGTTACAGGGTCCCGCTGTGTGGTTGGCACAGTTTTGAGGTGGTGGTGGTGGTGGTGGTGGGGGGGGGGGTTACTGTTGGGCTACACATTCCTGGGCAAGTAATTCAGGCAACACTGTTAGGTTTGGTTCACACTACGATTTAACTATACGGGAATTAGATACGGCTGGGGGGAGCGAAAACCTGCCACTCCCATATCCCAGCCCGGTCCATATCTATTCCATTTCAATGAGCCGACTGGAGTCAAACAGGGACTCTGGTCGGCTCATTTTTGTCCCGTATCCAGTTTTCTGACTGGACCTAAAACTGCGGCATACCACGGTTTTGGGTCCGGTCAGAAAACCAGATACGGGGCAAAAATTAGCCGACCGGAGTCAAACGGCTCATTGAAATGAATTAGATACAGGTCCGGTTGAGCTGGGATACGGGAGTGCCTGGTTTTCGCTCCCCCCAGCCGTATCCAGTTCCTGTTTAGTTAAATTGTAGTTTGAACCCAGCCTAGAGCTTATAAACATAGAAGAATTTCTGAGCGAATCTCACTCACAATTTCTGGTGCAGCAGCCGCTGCGCATACTGAACAGTTTCCTCAGTATAAAAATTCTGCCACAAAGATTTAACCCCTTAAGGACCAGGGTTTTTTCAGTTTTTGCACTTTCATTTTTTCTCCTTACCTTTTAAAAAATCATAACTCTATAAATTTTGCACCTAAAATTCCATATGATGGCTTATTTTTTGCGCCACCAATTCTACTTTGTAATGACATTAGTCATTTTACTGAAAAGTCTACGACGAAATGGGAAAAAAAATCATTGTGCGACAAAATGGAAGAAAAAACACCATTTTGTAAATTTTGGGGGCTTCCGTTTCTACGCAATACAATTTTCAGTAAAAATGACACCTTATCTTTATTCTGTAGGTCCATACGATTAAAATGATACCCTACTTATATAGGTTTGATTTTGTCGCACTTCTGGAAAAAATCATAACTACATGCAGGAAAATTTATACGTTTAAAATTGTCATCTTCTGACCCCTATAACTTATTTATTTTTTCACGTACATTTTCTGCACTGTGATCTGAAGTTTTTAGCGGTACCCTTTTGTATTGATCGGACTTTTTGATTGCTTTTTATAAATTTTTTCATTAAATAAAAAGTGACCAAAAATACTTTGGATTTTTTTTTTGCGCGTACACCATTGACTGTGCGGTTTAATTAACGAAATATTTTTATAATTCGGACATTTCCACACGCTGCGATAACACATATGTTTATTTTTATTTACACAGTTTTTTTAATTTATTTTTTTACTTAAAAAAAAAAAATGGGAAAAGGGGGGGGGTGAGGTAAATGATCTTTATTCACTTTTTTTTTTTTTTTTTGCAGTGTTATAGCTCCCATAGGGGGCTATAACACTGCACACACTGATCTTTTACATTGATCAATGGGTTCTCATAGGAAACCATTGATCAATGATTCTGCGGCTTGACTGCTTATGCCTGGATCTCAGGCACTGAGCAGTCATTCGGTGATCGGACAACAGGAGGCAGGTAAGGGGACCCTCCTGCTGTCCTACAGCTGTGGCGGTGATCCCGAACAGCTCCCTGAGCTAACCCGCATTGGTTTACTTTCACTTTAGACGCGGTGTTCAACTTTGAACGCCGCGTCTAAAGGGTTAATAGTTCTCGGCACCACGATCAGTGCCGCGCGCTATTAGCCATGGGTCCCAGCCGTTGTTATAGAAAGGGAAAGGACCAAGGACGTACCGGTCCTTTCCCTTCCTATAAAATTCCGTACTATGGGAGAGATTCATGAAAACCTGTGCAGAGGAAGAGTGGATCAGCTGCCCATAGCAACCAATCAGATTGCTTCTTTCATTTTTAAAGAGGCCTGTGAAAAATGTGAAAGCAGCAATCTCATTGGTTGCTATAGGCAACTGCACCACTCTTCCTCTACACAGGTTCTGATAAATCTCCCCCCATATGATTATGTTCATTCTTTTGACGGTATCTACTCGAAAATACATGGGTGTACAAGGAATGTCCACCCGGAATTAGGCTGGGTTCACACTACGTTTTCCCCCATACGGGAGCGCATACGGCAGGGGGGAGCTAAAACCTCGTGCTCCCGTATGTCACCGTATGCGCTCCCGTATGTCATTCATTTCAATGAGCCGACCGGAGTGAAACGTTCGGTCCAGTCGGCTCATTTTTGCGCCGTATGCGCTTTTAGGTCCGGTTGTAAAAGCGCATACGGCGCAAAAATGAGCCGACCGGACCGAACGTTTCACTCCGGCCGGCTCATTGAAATGAATGACATACGGGAGCGCATACGGTGACATACGGGAGCGCGAGGTTTTAGCTCCCCCCTGCCGTATGCGCTCCCGTATGGGAGAAAACGTAGTGTGAACCCACCCTTACTCCAGGAGGATATGCTGCCAAATTAATGAAACTTCCTGTGTTATGTAGAGTTAGGACAATGCAGTAGGTTCTGCACTAGGCATATTTGATGCGCAGGATTTAAAGCTGCAGATTTCAATGTAAACTAAATGACTGAACACAGTATCTAATCTGCAGCTTCAAACCCTGCTCATCAAATATGGACAGGATACTGTATGTGTGAATAGACCCTTAACCCCTTAAGGACCAATACAAATAAAGCTGTACGCCCCTGAAAGACCAGGCCTGTTTTTTCAAATCGGGGATGTCTGTCTTTATTAGAGAATAACTCTGGTAACGTTTTGCCAATCACGATAATTCTGACATTTTTTTTTTGTCACAAGTTGTCCTTCATGTACATAGTAAAAGTAAGCCGATATCATTTGTAGTTTTTTTTTACAATGCAAAAAATCATGAAATTTTTACAAAAAATTAAGATTTTTTGCTATTTTAACACTAATTGGTTGCATATATTTATACATACTGACCAAATAGTTTATGAAACTTATACTTTCAGACGTCATTTTTTAGTTTTTAATTAACATTTTAAATTAGTTAGAAGCCTAACAATTTAACTTGAAATTTAGAAAATTTGAAACGTACATCTTTTTTTATGTGCTATGCAAGGTTTGCAGAAATTAAAAGGTAGTAGAACATAGGAACACCCCGCCCCAAATGACCCCATTTTAAAAACTAGACCCCTCAAGGTATTCGCTAGGGGGTACAGTGAGTATTTTAACACCATAGTTTTTTGGCAGGAATTATTACAAAGTCAGTGTTAAAAATTCGAAAATTGCAATTTTTCACAAATGCATCATTTGGGGGGCATATTTTTTGTACATCACTTTTGATATTGAAAGAAATGCATCCTATATTTTATTTAGCTGCTTGTCCCATGTTCGGAAATACCCCCGCTTTGGCCATATATGGTTCCTTGGCTACGTGGTAGGACTCAGAAGGAGAGGAGCGCCATTTGGCTTTCAGGGCAGAACAGTACCCCCACCCCCACAAGTGACCCCATTTATATACCACACCCCTACAAGTTATTGGCTGGACCAGGGACCTCTCTGATTGGTCCTTGGTCGGCTGGCAGTATAACGCGTCTGTCTGTGACAGTTAAGGCTCCTGATGGATATATCTGCCATGTTGTGGGAATAAGCACCCGCTCATGGCGAATATATCCATTACTGCTGCGGCTGGGTAGCTCAGTGTGTCCGCTCATGACTGCTGGCGGAAAATCCGCCGCTATGAGTGGACGCACAAAGCTACCCAGCCGCAGCAGCGAGCTCATTACCGTGACTGCTGCATAATGTGTAGGATCACGTGGCGGACATCCGCAGCATATTACATGCTGCGGATGTCCGCCAATGCAATCCTACACATTATGCTTTTTTTTTTTTTTTTTATTAGATTCATTTAATAAATGTATTTTTAATATATATATATTTTTTTTTACACTTTTATTACATTTTTATTTATTTTTACACTTTTATTTTATTTATTTATTTTTACACTTTTTAATGCTTTGGAATACTTAGTATTCCAAAGCATTGCAGTTATATGCTGCCTGCCAGTTTTCACTAGCAGGCAGCATATTAGGACGTGCCTCTCAGGCAATACCCAGGGCAGACCTGGGGGTCTTTGTAGGACCCCCGGCTGCCCAGGTATGCAGCAGCACCCCGCGATGCTCCGGGGTGCTGCAGGAGAGACAGAGGGAGCCCCCTCCCTCTGTCAGAACTCCTTACAGCGCGCGGTCACTTCAGACCGCGGCTGTAAGGGTTAAACTGTCGGGAGTGAAGTGAACTTCACTCCCGGCAGTGCGGCAGGCCCCGGCCAGCCGCGTATTACACGCAGCACCCCGCGATCGCGATGCGGGGTGCTGCAGAGGAGACAGAGGGAGCTCCCTCTGTCATAACACTTACAGCCCGCGGTCACTTCCGACCGCGGCTGTAAGGATTAAAACTGCCGGGAACGAAGTTTACTTCAGTCCTGGCAGTGCAGCAGGGTCCCGGCTGTGTGATACAGCTGAGTCCCTGCCGCGATCTCGTGGGTGCACTGGGCAGCACCCACGAGAAGAATGGACGAGTATAGACGTCCAGGTGCGGGAACGCCCGCCAACCTGGACGTCTATACTCGTCCATGGTCGTTATCGGGTTAAATTTATTTATTGCATATCCACAAGTTACAACATAAGTCTGCTAGCTTCTCTATTCGTGGGACAAGATGAAGCAGAAAGGTGGCTGCACATACTTAAAGGAGTACTGCAGCCTTAGATAACTTATCCCCTATTCGCAGGATAGGGGTAAAGTGTCTGATCGCAGGGGTCCCTGGGACCACTGGGACCCCCCGCAATACACTGTAGGGGGAATCGGAACAGCCGCGGCTCTGCACGGCTTTATGCTTGTGTCGTCGACCTCACGAAGGTCACAGACATGCACGAATGCTGCATCTCCGCCTCTCCCATAGAGATACATGGAGGGGATGTACCAGCCATGGCGTCATACTGCGGTCGTCACGTCTCTTGCATGGGGAGAGCTGCAGCAAAGCCGGGGCCCCGTACCGGAGATCGTGGGGGTCCCAGCGTTCGGACCCCTCGCGATCAGACACATTCCCTATCCGCAGGATAAGTTGTCTAAGGCTGGGTTCACAACACGTTTTCTCCCATACGGGAGCGCATACGGCAGGGGGAAGCTAAAACCTTGCGCTTTCGTATGCTCTCCCGTATGTAAATAATTTCAATGAGCTGACCGGAGTGAAACGTCTGGTCGGCTCATTTTTGCTCTGTATGCGCTTTTTCCACGGTCCTAAAACTTTGGTCAACCACAGTTTTAGGTCTGGTTGTAAAAGCGCATACGGCGCAAAAATTAGCCGACCGGACGTTTCACTCCGGCCGGCTCATTGAAATGAATTACATATGGGAGCGCATACGAAAGCATACGGGAGCGCAAGGTTTTAGCTCCCCCCTGCCGTATGCGCTCCCGTATGGGAGAAAACGTAATGTGAACCCAGCCTTAGGCGGCAGTATCCCTTTAAGTCTCTATCCATTGTTTACAGTAGTTGACAAATGCTCAGCTTTTCCATTCCTCCCATGAACTATAAAGAAGATAGCTACATACATGGGCCACCATCTTGCCTGGTCTTCTCTGAAGTGCCCACCAGGGATGCCGGGAATGCCCATTCTCTCGATAGGTGAGAACCTGGAACCCTAACCTAGCAGACATATATGGAGTATGCTGTTCATGTGCCCAAAGATACTCAGATGGGAGTACCACCTTCTTGGTTGAATGACAACATGGCAACTACCCTCTGACCAGAGATGCTAAAGCAGATCACTCTCCTATCACGTGTTACTGTCTGTCTCTATATTGTTGTGACCTGCTGGCTAAGGGTTTCCATTACAGCCTTGTTCCTGTGTGTTCCTCTGCAGTTCCATGAAGTTAGCTGCAAGGTCATCGGGGGGTGTAATAGTGAATTACTGCTGGAAATGTCATGTAGCAGCCAAGTCAGGCTGTTTATTACTAGCCTTGATGTCAGAGCCCAGGTTTATGAAGGATCTGTGTACCCTGGGCACCATAGTCTTTATTTTTAATTTTTTTCATAATTTTTTTGATGTTTATTATTATTAATAGGATTTAACTAAGTAAAAATTTTATAAAATCATAAAAATAAATTTTTTAGGTTTGGAAAGAATGTTGCTTATTTTCAGTCTTGTTAACCACTGTACTACATTTGTCTTTCAGTGGTGGCCTCAGTAATCTACTGTATAAGTGTAGTCTCGCAGACACCGTCCAAACGCAATCTACAGAGCCACGTCAAGTGTTGCTGCGGCTTTATGGAGCCATCCTGCAGGTGATCTATTTTTCTGATTCACTTGTGTTTCTAGGACAGCGGGGCAAAAAAAGTATTTAGTGCAAGTTCTCCCACTTAAAAAGATGAGAGAGGCCTGTAATTTTCATCATAGGTATACCTCAACTATGAGAGACATAACGAGAAAAAGGTGGAAAATAAGTATTTGGTCACCTACAAACAAGCAAGATTTCTTGCTCTCACAGACCTGTAACTTCTTTAAGAGTCTCCTGTGTCCTCCACTCATTACCTGTATTAATGGCACCTATTTGAACTTATCAGTATAAAAGACACCTGTCCACAACCTCTAACAGTCACACTCCAAACCCCACTATGGCCAAGACCAAAGAGCTGTCGAAGGACACCAGAAATAAAATTGTAGACCTGCACCAGGCTGGGAAGACTGAATCTGCAATAGGCAAGCAGCTTGGTGTGAAGAAATCAACTGTGGGAGCAATTATTAGAAAATGGAAGACATACAAGACCACTGATAATCTCCCTTGATCTGGGGCTCCATGCAAGATCTCACCCTGTGATGTCAAAATGATCACAAGAATGGTGAGCAAAAATCCCAGAACCACACGGGGGGACCTAGTGAATGACATGCAGAGAGCTGGGACCAAAGTAACAAAGGCTACCATCAGTAACACACTACACCGCCAGGGACTCAAATCATGTGCCAGACGTGTCCCCCTGCTTTAGCCAGTACATGTCCGGGCCCGTCTGAAGTTTGCTAGAGAGCATTTGGATGATCCAGAAGAGGATTGGGAGAATTTTATATGGTCAAATGAAACCAAAGTAGAACTTTCTCTATTGGGGGACACAGACCATGGGTGTATGCTGCTGTCTCTAGGAGGTGTGACATTATGGCAACAAAAACAGTTGGCTCCTCCCAGCAGGATATACCCGCCTTCAGGCTCTGAGCTAGTCAGTTTAAGCTTAGTGTCTGAAGCAGATGGACATGGTCTGGTTTGCTCCAGACCAGGTCTTCTGTTTTTTTGTTTTCCTAGTTTAGGGACGTATTAGTTTTTTTAAATTCCTTTTCTTTTCTGTTTTCAGGTGGGGACTCGGACTGCGGTTCCCCGTTTCCCCATTGCGAGTGAGGGGGCACAGACATTGCGTATATGCACGGTTAACCCCCCCTCGCCAACGGTCAGCGCTTGGGTGGTACCTTATGGGTCCGGGTCCCCCTATTTACCTGCTCGCCTGGCTCGCGCATAGCAGCCAGGCGTGATGCAGGTGACTAAAGCTGACTGAAGACTTCACTGAAGACTCCATTAGGTAAGTTCTTCTGACTGAGGTAAGTACATTTCCCTTTCTCTCCTAGGTGCAAGGACTCGCAACCTCTGGAGACCCTCAGTTTTTGCCCACCTTTTCAGGTTTATGGGGCTGGCTGGTACTGGGGCGAGCAGTGGCATCTTTGGGGGCATATTTCTTTATTACACTGTATGTAAGTGCTCTGTGTGAGACTGTGTTTTACTATGCGGCTGTGCCGCAGCGTCTTATATGCGGCTGACAGCCGCTGCGCTTTTTTCTAGCCGAGCGCAAGGAGCGCCGGCTTACTTTCATTTTCTCCGGCAGCTGCTGCCGGTGTTTCTGCCGCCCCCTTACTTCCCCCGAGCGCGTATGTTCTTACATATGCGCTCAGGACAGGGATCGGGCGCCATTACTCCTTCGTCCCCGACTTGTACTTAGCTCCGCCCCAAGGGGCCGGAACTCTCGGGGGCGCTCTCGCGCAGTGTGTTTGGTGATTTGTACTGTCGGGCGCTTGAAGCGCCGTCTTCCTTCACCTCGGCAGATGATGGCTGCCAGGGGTGGGGATATGCCGGGGTGCGGTAACTCCGCCCACAGGGCTGCCGAAGCTTCTGGTGGCGCGCATCGCCCTCCAATCAGCGATTCGCGCGTGTGTCTGGTGGCGGGGGCCGATCGGCAGTGCCCCTGCTCTGGGAACGCCCCTCTCAGGGGGTTAACTCTTTTCCTGCCATAGGGGACACTATTCTGCCCTCCCTCTATACTGACAACTAGAGATGAGCGAACTTACAGTAAATTCGATTCGTCACGAACTTCTCAGCTCGGTGGTTGCTGACTTTTCCTGCATAAATTAGTTCAGCTTTCCTGTGCTCCGGTGGGCTGGAAAGAGTCTCCTAGGACTGTATCCACCTTTTCCAGCCCATCGGAGCACTGGAAAGCTGAACTAATTTATGCAGGAAAAGTCATCAACTGCCGAGCCGAGAAGTTCGTGACGAATCGAATTTACTGTAAGTTCGCTCATCTCTACTGACAACTAGACTGCTAGTCTCTATTTTGTCACAATAACATATTATTCCTACAATGCCCACTGACTCTGCCTGCTCCCCCAGATCCCCCAGTTTCCCCGGATGTTACAATTCCGGTGGATTCGGCCGCCCCCTTCAGCCTGGGGTTTCTTCCTATCCCAGTTTATGGCTGAATTGACTCAAGTCCCCCTTGTGGTGGCTGAGGCCTCACGTGACTAGGTGTCTACCTGGAAGAGGTCTGTCCTGCGCCGACCCTCTGGTGGGTCCCGCTCCTCTTTTACACAAGCCTCACGCTCTCTCTTGAAGCGTACTAGGGGTGTTTGTCTGACTTTTACATTGAGTCTCCAGGTAGATGTGGGCGTCCCTCCGTGGGTCTCGCCTCCCCGTGTCATCTGGTCACGGACGTCGCTCCTCCAGAGGACGTTTACGGAATCGCCGCTCTGCCCTGCAAGAGCCGCGTACCCGGTCAGGGTTGCCCCCCTCCAGGGCTGCCTCCATGCATTCACTTTCGCCTGGTGAACTGGCGAATCAGGTTTCCGAATCGGCATCTGACTCAGAGGACCGCTCGGATATGGTTAAAACGGTGCACTCATTGGTTGCGACGTTACTCCTGAAGTATCCTTTCATCGTGCTTAACCAGCACTTCAAAGATTCAGCTCTCACGCTGAACTTCACATCCTTTTAGAATCTGCATTCAAACATCCGGACAAGAGGTTCACGGGAATGAAGAGGGTTCAAGTGCGTTGCCCATTCACCAAGGACCTTGCCTCTAAGGTGGTTTCCCCTCTCTCAATGGTTCCACCAATTTCCTGCCTCTCTAGGCTACTATACTGCCGCTGGTAGAGGCTGCTGCCTTCAAGGACTCGACGGATCAGACGGTGGAGTCCTTGGCGGAGTTTGCCTCAGACGCAGCAGGCTCTGGGTCCGAGGCTTTATTTTTGTGGTGCCCACAACTCAGTTTGGGTATCTTGGCGGGATTTCCCCCGGAGGGTCTATCTTGCTTGGTTCTCCAATGCTGGGGAATTCTGTGCACTGATTCCATGCAGTCAGTCCGGGCGCGTTCGCCTTGGAAGTCGGACACCAACCGTTCTGACCGAATCGGGTAACCGCAAACCCACTTCTACATGGAGTGCAGCCACCACCCGCAGGTTTTTTCTGGGGTGGGAGGTCGTCTCTTCCTTTTTCGAGCCATCGGGACCACACACATTCAGGAAGTCCCGAACACCACGGTCTCCTCCTCCGGGAAGCAGTTTCAGGAGACCCTCTAGTCCCTGCCCAGGGAGTCATTGTCACCGTTCCTACAGGGGAATATTTGCCTTATATTCCACAATTTTTTGTCTCCCTGGAAGGCAGTTCTGTACGGCCGCTTCTGGGCCTCAAGCGTCTCACCGCCATCTTCGCTGCCGCTTCCGTGGCATCCAGGGCACAAGAGGAGTTTCTTCCTCGTGGACATCAAGGATGCCTACCTTCATATTCCTATATTTCCCGGCCATCTGCAGTTCCTTCGCCTTCTGGTTCCGGAGGGGCTTTTTCATCTGGTAGCCTATCCCTTTGGTCTCGCCTCGATCCTTGCACCAGTGATAGTCCTGTTGCGATCGTGCGGAGTCTCGGTGATTCCTTACGTGGACGACCTTCTCGTCAAGGCTCTCATCAGAGTCTAGACTCTAGGGACTGTGGGTCTTACACTCCAGACCCTGAATCGCTTCGGGTGGATGTTCAGCCGAGACGAGTCTTTCCTCTCTCCCACCCAGTCTCTGATCTTCTGGCACCTCACTTCCGCGGTCCCTGTCCGGATTTGTCTTCTGCCGGACAACCGTCTGACACTCCTGTCTGGTGTCCGCTCTCTTCGGGCCATGGCCCCGGTTTCCATACAAAATTGTATGGAAGTCTTGGGTCGGCTGGTAGCGGCCATGGAGACCGTGCCCTTTGCCCAGTTTTCATTACTGTCCCCTTCAACTGGCGGTTCTCTCTCTCTATGGGACAGCTCTACCTCGTCGGATCCGTGAGTCTCTGCTCTGGTGGCTCCGTTCCCCCCTTCTTCTTCAGGGGTGACCATTCCTTCCCTACTCGAGCAGGTAGTCATGACTGCTGCCACTCTGTCGGGCTGGGGCGGCATGTTCAGGGATTGGTCGGTTCAGGACCTCTGGCCTCTCCGGGTTGCCCTTCTTCCAATACACTTTCCGGACCTGGGGGCGATTCTTCTTGTCTTCTTCATGGGGAGTCCCATCTTCTGTCCGCATCGGACAATGCCTCGACGTCAGTCTGCGCGGCCGCGCTCGCAGTTCGGCAGCGTTGTCGAGGTGTCAAAGAGTCTCCTCTGGACGGAACGTATGTTTCCGGCCTTTTTCGGCGGTTTCCTTCCAGGTGTGCTCACTGGGAAGCGGACTTCCTCAGCCGACCCCAGCAAGCGGTCTCTACATCCAGTAGCCTTCGCGCAGACCCGCATCCTCTGGGGCCTTCTAGACGGAGACCCTTTCGTGTCCGGCACAATTTGAAGATTCTTTCATTTGTGTCGAGGTCCCGGGACACCCTGGCTCTAGCCGTGGCTGCCATTGGGATTCCTTGGGGTGGGTTTCCTCTGTCCTCTCTGTTTTCACTCCTTGCTCTCCTTCCCAGGGTTCTGAGGAAGCTCAAAACAGTGGACGTTCCCGCCATTCTGATAGCTCCAGTTTGGCCCTGAAGTTCGTGTTACGCCGACGTAGTCAGGCTCCGGGACGACGCTCCTCTGCGCCTTCTGCTCCGCTCGGATCTACTCTCTCAGGGTCCTCTTTGCCACCACAATTTACAGTCGCTGCATTTGACGGCATGGCGGTTGAGACCGCGGTTTTGAGGGCCCACGGGTTCTCTTCCCAAGTCATTCACACCATACTCAAGGCTAGTAAGCCCTCCTCCGCAGGAATTTACCACCGTACTGGGCAGTCTTATTTTCGTTGGTGTGAAGCTCAGAACTTCTCCCCGGTGACCTTCTCGGTTCTCAGTCTTCTCTTTTTTTGCAGTCGGGGTTGGAACTGGGGTTGTCTCTCAGTTCCCTTAAAGGTCTGGTTTCAAACTGGGGTTGTCTCTCAGTTCCCTTAAAGGTCTGGTTTCAAACTGGGGTTGTCTCTCAGTTCCCTTAAAGGTCAGGTTTCGGCCCTTACTGTTCTTTCCAGAGGCCCCTGGCTTCTAATCCTCTTGTCCGGACCTTCCTGCAAGGAGTGGCGCACGCATTTCCTCCTTAGCGGTCACCTTCTCTCCCTCACCTTCTCCCCCTTGGGACTTGGATTTGGTTCTGAGTGCCCTGCAGGGTGCACCCTTTGAGCCCCTTAGAGAGATGTCTCTCCGCCTCCTTTCTTGAAAAGTGGCAGTTCTTATTGCTATCACCTCTATCCAGAGGGTGTCTGAATTGCCAGCTCTCTCCTGCCATTCTCCGTTTCTGGTGATCCACCAAGACAAGGTCGTTTTCCGGCCAGATCCCTCCTTTTTGCCTAAGGTGGTTTCGGCCTTTCATCTCAATGAGGACATTGTCCTCCCGTCTTTTTGTCCTGCTCCTTCTCATCCTAAGGAGCACTTACTACACAAGCTGGATGTAGTTCGGGCTGTTCGGTCTTATCTCTCCATCACTTCTTCGTTTCGTCAGTGTGATTCCTTTTTCGTCCTTACGGAAGGTCGTCGCAAGGGACAACCTGCTTCCAAGGCCACCATTTCTCGGTGGATTCGGTCTGCCATTTCTGAGGCCTATCGCTGTAAGGGGAAGATTCCTCCTTTCAGGGTTGTGGCTCATTCTACCCTTTCTTTTGGGGCATCCTGGGCTCTCCAGAATAGAGCCTCGGCCTCACAGATTTGCAAGGCTGCTACCTGGTCGTCTTTGCACACTTTCTCGAGGTTCTACCAAGTTCATACCTTTGCTTCAACTGATGCTAGTCTGGGCCGTAAAGTGTTGCAGGCGGCTGTGGAACGGCCGTCTGCCTGACTGCTTATCTGCCCACCCAAGGGACAGCTTTGGTACGTCCCACGGTCTGTGTCCCCCAATGGAGCCAATAGAGAAAAGGAGATTTTTTTAACACTTACCGTAAAATCTCTTTCTCGAAGGATCCATTGGGGGACACAGCTCCCACCATTTTGTGATTTTCCTTGGTTCTCTGTACGAGGGTGTGTTCAGTTATGTTTTTTCTTCTGGTTCTCGGACAGTTTGGGGTTTTTCTTGACCTGTTAGTCTCCTCCTATTGCTCTGGAACTTAAACTCATTGGCTCAGAGCCTGAAGGCGGGTATATCCTGCTGGGAGGGGCCAACTGTTTTTGTTGCCATAGTGTCACATCTCCTAGAGACAGCAGCATACACCCACGGTCTGTGTCCCCCAATGGATCCTTCGAGAAAGAGATTTTACGATAAGTGTTAAAAAATCTCCTTTTTTTGATAAAAACTCAACTCTTGTTTGGAGGAGAAAGAATGCTGAGTTGCTTCCAAAGAACACCATACCTACTATGAAGCATGGGGGTGGAAACATCATGCTTTGGGGCTGTTTTTCTGCTAAGAGACCAGGACGACTGATCGTAAAGGAAAGAATGAATCGGGCCATGTATTGTGAGATTTTGAGTGAAAACCTCCTTTTATCAGCTAGGGCATTGAAGATGAAACGTAGCTGGGTCTTTCAGCAAGACAATGATCCCAAACACACTACCCGGGCAACGAAGGAGTGGCTTCGTAAGAAGCATTTCAAGGTCCTGGAGTGGCCTAGCCAGTCTTCAGATCTCAACCCCATAGAAAACCTTTGGAGGGAGTTAAAAGTCTGTGTTACCCAGCGACAGCCCCAAAACATCACTGCTCTAGAGGAGATCTGCATGGAGGAATGGGCCAAAATACCAGCAACCGTGTGTGAAAACCTTGTGAAGACTTACAGGAAACGTTTGACCTCTGTCATTGCCAACAAAGGGTATATAACAAAGTATTGAGATAAACTTTTGTTATTGACCAAATACTTATTTTCCACCATAATTAGCAAATAAATTCTTAAAAAATCTTACAATGTGATTTTGTGGATTTTTTTTCTCATTTTGTCTCTCATAGCTGAGGTATACCTATGATAAAAATTACAGGCCTCTCCTCTTTTTAAGTGGGAGAACTTGCACAATTGGTAGCTGACTAAATACTTTTTTGCCCCACTGTACATTATATATACAGCAATGCTAACAATGGTGGCTCTGTCTAAATTAAATGTTTCTTTACATTTTGCAGGGTGTGGACTCTCTTGTCCTGGAGAGTGTAATGTTTGCAATACTTGCTGAGCGGTCACTGGGTCCACGCTTGTATGGTGTTTTTCCGCAAGGTCGTCTTGAAGAATACATTCCAGTGAGACTCTCTGTTGGAATTGAAAAAGATTATATTTTAACTTTTTTCTGAATTTGTCCATTATTTCTGATACAAGTTAGGGTGGGTTCACACTACGTTTTCTCCCATACGGGAGCGCATACGGCAGGGGGGAGCTAAAACCTCGCGCTCCCGTATGCCTTCGTATGCGCTCCCGTATGTCATTCATTTCAAAGAGCCGGCCGGAGTGAAACGTTCGGTCGCCTCATTTTTGCGCCGTATGCGCTTTTACAACCGGACCTAAAACCGTGGTTGACCACAGTTTTAGGTCCGGTTGTAAAAGCGCATACGGCGCAAAAATGAGCCGACCGGACCGAACGTTTCACTCCGGCCGGCTCATTGAAATGAATGACATACGGGAGCGCATACGAAGGCATACGGGAGCGCAAGGTTTTAGCTCCCCCCTGCCGTATGCGCTCCCGTATGGGAGAAAACGTAGTGTGAACCCAGCCTTAGCATGTAATCCTGTCTGCCAAGCAGCCCAGTTTGGCCACTAGAAAGGACAGTTGTGGAAAACTGAGGCTGCATTCAGAAATTGTTTTCACTCTTCAGCAGCCAGATATAAAAGTGCCTGCTGCCAGATCCGTGCCATACCCCATTCATTTCTATGAGCCGACCAGTGGCTCATTTTCCAACTGCATACAGTTTTTGAATCAGACTAAAAACCATGGACTCCTGCAGTTTTCTGTCCACTTCAATATCTGAATACAGTAAAAAAAAAAAAATGAGCCAATTGAAGTCACTAGCTGATTCTGATCAGCTCATTGAAGTGAATGGGGTACGGATGTAGCATCATAGGTCTAGTCTAACATAAGTATAAAGCAAACAGGCCGGGGTGCGCCTTGCTCCCCTCTCCCTATAGGGAACACATACACTTCTGTCTGAGAATGCATTTGTATGGAGGGGTTAGAAAGAATAGCTGGACACAAAAGGAGCATTCAGACAACCACTTTCTAAAGTGTATGACCAGTCTTCCTACCCATTTGATTGGATTCAACATAACTTGATTAGGGGTTTATTCACACTGGATGATGTTTCTGTCAATTTTATATATTGTCAGTGAAATTTTAATATTTATCTTTATTTAAATTCAGAGTCGTAGGCTGGTGACCTCAGAACTTAGTGTTCCTGAGATTTCTAGTGAAATTGCCCAGAAGGTGGCCCGGTTCCACATGATGGAAATGCCATTTAATAAAAAGCCAGTGTGGCTGTTCAAGACTATGGAAAAGTGAGTATTTTTAATTGTTTTATTTTTTCTTGTAATTGTTTTCTGATCCCATCTTAAAGAATATTCAGGATTTTTGTAAATATTTGGAGAGCACATTTATCTCTATCTGATATAATTTATTACAATGTGAGCTACCAGTATTTAGTACTGTTGTCTGTCTTTTATCACTTGCAACACTGACAGCCTGTATTCACATTTAGGCTAGTCTTATGTGGTTCCCAACCAGTGTGCCTCCAGCTATTGCAAAACTAAAGCTCCCATCTTGCCCTGACAGACTAAGGCTGATGAGAGTGTAGTTTTCCAACAGCTAAGCACTAGTCTAATGGGAGTTGTAGTTTTGCAACATCTCCAGGCAAACTGGGTGGAAAACACTGGTCTGGGGTCATTGACATTTTACTTTTCCCTTATTGACTTAAGTGAAAAAACTGGATCATTAAAAACCATGTTGTAAATGTATAAAAGAGCTGTTTTTTCATTGAAGCTCAACCTCGATTGCCATACACCTTAAGGATAGGTTCACACTACGGAATTACCGCCTGCAATTCTGCTTTGAAATTGCAGGCAGAAAGTGGGAATAAGTGTCTGATGGAGGGGTCGGGGGAATCTGACTGCTGGGACCCCCGTGATCTCCTATCTGGCATGTAGCTTTTGGAGTGCATGTTACAGATGTGAATGCTGTAGATGCCAGAGTACAGCACTGGGTTCTCTTTGGCGCAGCCATAGAGAATGAATGGAGCACGTACTGTATTTTGCATGCACTCCTTTGAGAGCCGGGCGCCAGGCAGGAGATCATGGGGGGTCCTAGCAGTCGGACCACCGCAATCAGACACTTATGCCCTATCCTGTGGATAGGGGATAAGTTGTTTGTCACCAGACTACCCCTTTTATGCAAATTAAAAGTAAATGACTTCAAAACACTCTTTCAAAAGACAAAGCTGATAAATCTCACCCATAGTCTTTTATACTGAGATTTTGCACAGAATGGTGACTTGAGTCAAGCTGTCCTGGGATTGGAATGTGCAAGTATTGCATTTGCCACTTGTGTAATACTTTGTGCTTTGGAATTCACTTGTGAGACTTCAGCAGCATACCAACCCCTTGGATTAGCTGTAAGGCATCACTTTTGTCTGGTACCGTAACTACCCCGTGTACATTACTTTCTCTTCTAGGTACATGTCTCAGATTTCCTCTCTATCCTTTACAAAAGCGGATCATGTGGAGCAGTTTAACAAACTGAAGAGTTACCACTTGGAGGAAGAAATGAAAAGTCTTATGTAAGATAGAAAAAAGTTCCTTTATGTGGGAAAAGAACTTTATAAAGATGTCTCAAAGAAAGCAGTGACTTGGTGTCACATGGCACTCATAAATTGTCCCCCATACAATAACCATTATTGTCAATGACCTTTTATGTTTCTCTTAGTATAGTCATTTTAGTTTGTAGTAAGAACAGACTCGTGCACAGTATTGATAACCACTACATCATCCTGACTGGACGCAGGCTGAGCCAAGCATCTGTGCTTGTGCTAACCCGCTGTCATCCGGAGATTTTGTGACATGAGGGATCTCAGCATGGAACAGAATGTCAGTATGGTCTTGTGGGGATTGTAGGTATCATTGGCAGGCTAAAGTTACGCTGAAACAGCATATTGCGTACTTTCTAGCCAGACCTGTGGGGAAAAATTGACATTGCTTACTAAAGCCTACCACTTTCTCCAAATGCTGTAACAATAGTATAAAATAATGGCAAGTATATTATCAGTTTGACAATCTCTTGTGATCAGCGCTTATCTAGACACCTCCTGTCCTTGTGCTATTGTGAGTTTGACACTTTTTGAATATCCAATATCTCTCGTAAGCATATTTTCAGCATTCTTACGTGTGACAAATATATCAAATGATCAAACATTGTTTAATACATTTTCCACAAATTAGTATATGTGTCTAAACTAGAGGCGGGAGTCAGCTTGTGCAAAAATTTTATTTTATAAATATCTCATATAAATTTAAAGATATACAAAAGTGAGATGCTTTAAAGAGCATGTAACACCTAAACTTGGGAGCAGAGTTTGTGTTGCCCCTGGTTTTCACCTTTTATCCCAGTCCAGGATGCAAAACTTGGTTAAGTGGCAGCTGGCCAGGCAGACCCAGGGATACAGGCAGGTGCAGTGGGGCAAGCTGACACTATAGATGGTATTAGCACAGCAACAGCCTAGAACAGTGGTCTCCAACCTGCGGACCTCCAAATGTTGCAAAACTACAACTCCCAGCATGCCCGGACAGCCGCTGGCTGTCCGGGCATCCTGGGAGTTGTAGTTTTGCAACATCTTGAGGTCCGCAGGTTGAAGACCACTGGCCTAGAAGCTCGGATGCAGCCTGGTGAAGCAGGCTTGATCAGCAGACAAAGATGTGGTCAGCAATCCTGGTCATGCACTGAGGCAGGATCAGAAAGGGCGGAGTCAGGTAACAGGCTTGGGTCTGGAACACACTAGATCAGAACAGAGGCAGATACACTTGCTAGTAGTAAAACAAATATGTCTCATGTATATGTTGGCTGGAGTACTGTTACTTAGACACCACAGGATGGGAGGAGTGCCCTTATATTATATAGGTGGTGCCTGGTAGGGATTGGAGGAGGCAGCAATCAGGGATGTGCATGCTCCCTACGGGAACCAAGCATGTGGCATGGCCATGGCAAGCAGCAGGATGCTCTGCATGCTGGTGGCTGCAAACTGCCAGCATTACTGAGCATTAGTGGAAAGCTTATTGATGACAGAATTCAAAAATATTTGGACAGCCCAAAAAAAATGTGTGAAGAATTGTGGCAACTTCATGTCTTACCTTAAAGGGGTTATCCAGGGAAAAAAAATGTTTTATATATCAACTGGCTCCAGAAAGTTAAACAGATTTGTAAATTACCTCTATTAAAAAAATCTCAATCCTTTCAGTACTTATGAGCTGATGAAGTTGAGTTGTTCTTTTCTGTCTAAGTGCTCTCTGATGACACGTGTCTCGGGAACTGCCCAGTTTAGAAGCAAATCCCCATAGCAAACTCTGTGCAGTTCCCGAGACAAGCAGGGATGTCAGCAGAGAGCACTGTTGCCAGACAGAAAACAACAATTCAACTTCAGCAGCTGATAATTATTGAAAGGATTAAGATTTTTTAATAGAAGTAATTTAGAAAACTTTCTGGTGCCAGTTGATATAAAAAAAAAAAGGTTTTTCCTGGAATACCCCTTTAAATGTACAGATTTGATAAATTCCTCCCACAGTAACTAGCTAACTACATTCGGGCCATTAAAGTAAATGTAGCCTGTGCATGTACACACTCATATGTCGGTATCTTATTTTAACAGTATGTCAATATATATTTGAGACTTATTTACAAATTTTAGTGTGAACACAGCCTCAACTGTAACTGTTACCTTCTATTCACCTGGGTGGACATTCATAACCAGGACAGATGTTCATCTTTGTTCATCCAGGTTCCTTAACTACAAGCAAATATGTTGAATTGTATCAGTACTGGCATCATAAATATTTTTCTTAGAACTTATTCCTGGAATCTATAATCAGAAAATGACCTATTGGTTAAAAGGGGTATTCCAGGCAAAAACTTTTTTTTATATATCAACTGGCTCCGGAAAGTAAAACAGATTTGTAAATTACTTCTATTAAAAAATCTTAATCCTTCCAATAGTTATTAGCTTCTGAAGTTGAGTTGCTGTTTTCTGTCTAACTGCTTTCTGATGACTCACGTCCCGGGAGCTGTCCAGCTCCTATGGGGATATTCTCCAATCATGCAAGGGATATTCTCCCATCATGCACAGCTCCCGTTACATCATCATTCAGCAGTTAGACAGAAAACTTCAGAAGCTAATAACTATTGGAAGGATTAACATTTTTTAATAGAAGTAATTTACAAATCTGTTAAATTTTCCGGAGCCAGTTGATATATAAAAAAAGTTTTTGCCTGGAATACCCCTTTAAATCAGGTTTTTATGTTAACCATGTATCTTTTAATAATTTTCTATTCTGTTTAAATTTTCCTATTTGCTATTAATATTTTATAATAATCCTTAAACCTTGCTGTTTCCATACTGGTGCAAAACACAGAAATATGTCCACATCTTTCCATTATAATATTTCTTTGTTGTCAAGATCACAGGTTTTAGAATACAAAAAACAAAAAACAAAAAAAAACAACGAAATACTGTGTGTGAACCAAGACTAAATGATCCTTCTTTTTATTTATTTTTCTTTCTCTTGTTCCTAAAGTAAATAAAAATATGTCAAAAAAATGTACATAGAATTTCTCAAGCTCCAGTCATATACATGTAGACATACTTTTTCTGACACTTATGGTCTCTCTATCCTTACAGGCTTCTGCTGGAATCCACACCGTCTCCTGTTGTGTTTTGCCACAATGATGTTCAGGAAGGTACGTGATCATTTCCTCTCCCTGTGCTAGCAGCACCTTTCCTGTAAATGGGGAAGAGTATTGCCAAATAAGTCACATAAGTAAACACATTTTTGTAATACAAACTTAATGCTTGAAACAGTGGGGAAAAGTTCAGGTTGAGCAATCTTTAAAGCAGCTTACTTTAGTGAGTGTCGGAAAGCTGAAAGTTTTGTACATTTAGCAAATAAGCCTAATTTACAATGGAGGTTAAATAATTATGATTGCAATTGTATGATGTAAAAATAGAATTTACAGGACTACTCCAAATCAACTGGTGTCAGAAAGTTAAACAGATTTGTAAATTGCTTCTCTTTAAAAATATTAATCCTTCAAATACTTATCAGCTGCTGTATACTACAGAGGCAGTTGTGTAGTTCTTACCAGTCTGACCACAGTGCTTTCCGCTGCCGACTATGTGTCAGGAACTGTCCAGAGCATGAGCAAATCCCCATAGGGAACCTCTACTGCTCTGTTCCTGAAACAGACAGTATTGGGAGCAAAGAGTACTGTGGTCAGACTGGACCACCAAGAACTACACAACTTCCTCTGCAGCAGACAGCAACTGATAAGTACTGGAAGGTTTTGTTATTGTCTCATAAAGCACCAGGTTGTTCCATTGAGAACGCTAATCAGCATCTAAACTACTTGTTTATTTCTGGCTTTGACTCCGGTTTAACATGGATGTCAATGGGAAACGCACATGTATACGGTTTCATACGGGAAACCGTATACTGTTTCTACTTTGCATATGTGCATTTGCATCCTAAAGTCCCCACCCAACAAAATTTTCAAAAACACACACACACACACACACACACACACACACACACACACACACACACACACATATATATATATATATATATATATATATATATATATATATATATATACTCGAGTATAAGCCGAGACCCCTAATTTCAACCCAAAATCCCAGGAAAAGTTATTGACTCGAGTATAAGCCTAGGGTGGGAAATACATCATCCCCCCCTGTCATCATCCAGACCCGTCATTAACATCTTCATCATCATCACCGCCTGTCATCATCCAGACCCTCATCATCATCACCTGTCATCATCCCCTTGTCATCATCCCACACATCCCCCCTTCATCATCCCCTTGTCATCATCCCACACATCCCCCCTTCATCATCCCCTTGTCATCATCCCCACCCCCCTTCATCATCCCCTTGTCATCATCCCACACACCCCCCTTCATCATCCCACACACCCCCCCTTCATCATCCCACACCCCCCCCCTTCATCATCCCACACACCCCCCCCCTTCATCATCCCACACATCCCCCCTTCATCATCCTCTTGTCATCATCCCCACCCCCCTTCATCATCCCCTTGTAATCATCCCACACACCCCCCTTCATCATCCCACCCCCCCCTTCATCATCCTCTTGTCATCATCCCACACCCCCACCCCTTCATCATCCTCTTCTCATCATCCGCTCTCAGTGGTCTTCAACCTGCGGACCTCCAGAGGTTTCAAAACTACAACTCCCAGCAAGCCCGGGCAGCCATCGGCTGGGAGTTGTAGTTTTGAAACCTCCGGAGGTCCGCAGGTTGAAGACCACTGCGGCCTTCAAACATCATCCAGCCCCCTCTCACCCCCTTTAGTTCTGAGTACTCACCTCCGCTCGGCGCTGGTCCGGTCCTGCAGGGCTGTCCGGTGAGGAGGTGGTCCGGTGGGATAGTGGTTCGGGCTGCTATCTTCACTGGGGGCGCCTCTTCTCCGCGCTTCCGGCCCGGAATAGAGGCGTTGCCTTGACAACGACGCAGAAGTACGTTGGCAATGAACGCACCTCTGCGTCGTTGTCAAGGCAACGTGACTATTCTGAGGCCGGGCCCGAAGCGCTTAGAAGAGGCCTCCCCGGTGAAGATAGCAGCCCGGAACCACTATCCCACCGGACCACCTCCTCACCGGACAGTCCTGCAGGACCGGACCAGCGCCGAGCGGAGGTGAGTACTCAGAACTAAAGGGGGTGAGAGGGGGCTGGATGATGTTGAAGGCCTCAGTGGTCTTCAACCTGCGGACCTCCGGAGGTTTCAAAACTACAACTCCCAGCAAGCCCGGACAGCCGATGGCTGCCCGGGCTTGCTGGGAGTTGTAGTTTTGAAACCTCTGGAGGTCCGCAGGTTGAAGACCACTGCGGGTGGAGAGTTCACTCGAGTATAAGCCGAGGGGGGTGTTTTCAGCACGAAAAATCGTGCTGAAAAACTCGGCTTATACTCGAGTATATACGGTATATATATTTTTAATAAAACGGACGGAATGTACTTTTTTTTTATAAAACGTATGTACTTTTAAAAACAGTATACAGTTTAAAAACGCACACGGTTTACTTTTTCCCATACAGTTTCATCCGTTTTTTTTTTTACATACTATACGTGTGTGTGTGTGTGTGTGTGTATGTATATGTGTTTATATATATATATATATATATATATATATATACATACACACACACATGCACACACAACAGGGAGATGGTAGTGACATCACTTGGGAAGCAGCGCTAGAGCTCAAACATAAAATTCACCACCAAAGCCTCCTGAGGATGATGCGTCCTCTCGCGAGAGAAGAGGAGCCAGGGGGGCTGCAGACACTACATGGCAAATGAAAAATTACACAATTTCCTGTTGGTGGTGAATCACGCAAAAGCATGCTAAGGCCAGTACAATTTGTAATAACACTATATTTGTATGTTATATGTCTTGGGATGATAATTATATTTAAATATAATTTTTTGAAACCAGAATATCTCTTTAGTGTAGGGTCAAACACAATGCATCTACAGCGTATTTGACCCTGCGGATGCGCTGCCTGCAGTCACAGAGCGACTGCAGAGCGAGCTCCCTGCTGCAGCTGGGAAATCTTTGTGTCCGCTCATGACTGCTGGCAGAAAATTGGCTGCTACAAATGGACACTCAGAACTACAGGGAGCTCGCTCGGCCATCGATTTGTCACTGCCGGCAGTGCATCCACAGCCTCAAATACGCTTCGGATGCATTGTGTGTGACGCTACACTTAAAAACACAACTATTCTAAGATCACACGGCTACTAGCCTTTTCATTTGTTCTACTCTGTCCTGAAGAAATGATAGCAGGTGCCGGATCCACTGCATCATCAGCACTTTATGGACCCTACTGATTTTAATGGTGTCTGGAATTTGCCTCCAAAATAGAACTACATATCATGCTGTTTTATCCGGAATGTTCTGTTACAGCTCTGGGCAGGATCTCTTAGGCTATGTTCACACTACATAATGTCCGCATGGAAAATCTCTGCCCTGACATTCCAGAGACTGCTAGAACCACACAGGAATGTGCCGTCTCATAGACAGTTATGCATATGAACAGGTTCATTCTTTCTGCAAACACGGAAAACAGAATTTCCGTGCCGGAAACATCTGGCACGGAAATTCTGCCAGGTGCACAGTGCAGCAGAATCCCGTTGACATCAACAGGACTCTGCTGCAGCCGAATTTCTATGCGGACATTCCAAGCAGAATTTCGTGCAGAAATTCCAATGTGTGAACATAGCCTTAGAAGTGCTGTGGGAGAAGTTGGATAAGCTGAGTGAAAGCAATACAGTCTGGGAATTGAAGTGCTGAGCAATTGCTCATCCAGGAAGTACAAGACTTGGAACCCCAAAACAAATGGAATATTTGTGGGTTTAGACTGGGGCAGACAGGTGCTTCTGAAGCTTTTAGTTGGGAAACTCCTTGACTATTTTTAAACATAGACAATACTTCAAATAATACAATTCACAGTCTGGATCCGTCCTATTCATTGCTAGCTCACCTGGTGTTTGTCCACTTGAGTGTATATTACTAGCCTAAGGGTATGGTCACTGAAAATTGTGCACAAATCTGCAATCTCTTCCAGGAACTGCTGTGGCTTTCACTGGGTTATAGTATTGGTGACCAGGAGTCCATACATGGGTCACTTACTATTTTATGTTTTCTTGTCACAGAGTTGTCGTTTGCTAAAGTTCCGCTGTTTGCTCTTCACTTGCGCTCTGAAGGTGGGGCCTCTGCCTGCAGTCTTGCTTTTGTTCGCGGAGAAAGGGGCCTTAGCCCGCCCCCTTATACGCATATTCATTTCCCCCCTAAGCACAGCACATTGGGAGAGCATTCTGTGCAGTGTAACTGCGCATGTGCCGGTCCCTCGCTACACCCGGAAGTACCTCTTTCTGAAGTCTCGCTACTCCTGACTTTCGGTTGAAGCGAGGGACTGGCGCATGCGCAGTTACACTGCACAGAACACTCTCCCGACACGCTGCTCTCAGGGGGAAAATGAATATGCGAACAAGGGGGGGGGGGGGGGCGGGCTAAGGCCCCTTCCTCCAGGACCCAAAGCAAGGCTGCTGCCAAGGGACCCGCCTTCAGAGCACAAGTGAAGGGCAAACAGGGGTACTTTAGCGGACGACAACTCTGCGACAAGAAAACATAAAAAAATAAGTGACCCATGTATGGACTCCTGCTCACCCACACTATAACTCAGTGTATTGGGTTTAGTGTGGGTGAACTTGGTGAAAGTTTTCCTTTTAAGGGTGTGTTCACACACTGTAAATAGCAGTGGGTTTCCCACTGGTGTGAATTTACACAGAAGAACCACGTGTAGCTTTGTGATGGGGTTTTTTTTTTTTCTTATTGTACAGGTGAAGCACATGGAAACCATGCATACCATTCTGTGATGACAAATTCCTTAACCTGACCAATATTGCTGCATGAACAAATGGTGTTTTGCTGAATCAATCTTATTTTAGCATATACACTTATATACTTAGATTTTCTGATGACTGCTGTAAGGAATGTGTTTCCTGTTAAAAGTAACGTTGGTAACTTCTCTCTTGTAGGTAATATCCTGCTTCTGTCATCTCGGTCCTCCCACCCAACAGATAAACTTATGCTCATTGACTTTGAGTATAGCAGCTACAACTACAGGTCAGACCAATCTGCATGAACTTGTTTCCTTAGACATTTCCTAAGGGGTTATTCTCTCTGGACCCCTTACTATGTTTTCTTTTTTACCTGAATCCATTTAAATGCTTCAGTACTAAAAGATCTATTAGAAGTTGTGGTAGGGATGGAAGTTAGACCACACCTGACTGCTTTATTTAGTGCCAGCACAAGGAAATGTTAACCTTTTCCTGCCCCATGAGGTGTGTGTATATATAAGGATTCCAGACTCTTCCATACCCGGGGCCCCCGGCTGATTGTAATAGCCATATGCCGCCACTTATAGCTGGCATGTGGCAATCGCCACTTCCAGATATTAACTCTTTAGAGGACCAGCATAATCTAAATGGGCTTTAAAACAGTCATTGGCATTGCAGTCCGAGGCCTTACCTGGCCTTCTGTTGTTGTTGTAGCTCTTGTATTGATAGAGCCTGCCTGTGGTACCCTCTACCAAAAGAGCACAAATGGTCCTCCATTGATCTGTGTAAGTCATCTAATGATTTTTGGTCCCATCAAATCCCTGAAACAATGAAAATAAAAAGAGTTCAATATGTCCCATCTAAACATACATTGTGTCCATAAAAACTACAGATCATAAAAAGGTTGTAGCAAATTGGAATAGGGCAATTTTATGTTTAAATAGTAAAAAAAATAGTAACAGTTTAAAAGTAGTAAAATAGTGGTGGAAGAAAACTTCTAAAAGGATCCGGGCATCAGCGGCGCAATCAGTGTTCAAGGATTTGACAGTACACATGTAATAGTGAAACTGTAAATTTATTGAGCCAACAAACAAACTCGTTTCGAGACTAGCATTGTCTTTCTCAATGTTAAAATGGCATATGCCATTTTAACATTGAGAAAGAGACAGTGCTAGTCTCGAAACGCGTTGCTTGGCTCAATAAATGTACAGTTTAACTATTACATGTGTACTGTGAATTCCATGAACACGGATTGCGCCGCAGATGCCCGTATCCTTTTTGAAGTTTTCTTCTACCACTGTATTCCATGATCGGCGTGGGTTCCCGCATTGCCGATACCCGGGTGGCTGCACCGTACTTTCATGCTATAAGAGGTGGTTGTGTCTATCACACAACCTCGAAAGGCGACCAAAAGCGCCTCTCATCCTGACTTAGCACATTGTGTATTTTATTATATCAGACTTACTGTCCCACATTCACTCAGCTGGGTATTAATAGTTCACCTGTGCCCAGTGAATGTAGTGCGCTAGCGCTGATACATAAGTACTGTGTGTATCACTGTCAACATCAGTTGTGTGTGTATAGGAGGCCCACAGTAGCTCCACGATGTAGCGCTGCTGCACTCATGTTGATAACTGCTACAACTTTATGCATTACAGCAGCCATGTGGACTATAGAAAATGTAGTTTGGTAATGCTCATTGCCTTCTATGAGAAAGATTTCAAGACGTGCAGAAGTCATTGATGCTTGATGATCAATACAATAGGTGGTCACACCTCCTCCCCCTTCTTGCACAGAGATTGCATTAAAGCAAAATGAAAAAGAATTGCTGTATTCCTTTTGTTCTCGATGTTAGGATCCCTAAACCCTACATTGTCCAACTTAGTTTCCCAGACCTTTATTTTAATAATTGTGTAGCACATAAGTGTCTGTGTTGGGATTTAATTACATTGGATAATCTTGTGTAAGAAGCATCTACTAAACCCTAAAAGCTATGGCTTTCCATTAGCTTCCCATTGTAGATTACTGGTGGATGCAACCTGTTAGACAGGGTTTACATCACTGTTGTGCTGACATATAGGTATATGCACAGATACACACAGGCCTTATTGATTTTATGTCACAAATGTAATCAACAGGTCATTTCCTGAACATATATGTGTATGTACCAACATTGTCTGCTGCAAGTCAATATATGTATATGTGCTGGAAATGAACATAATCACTAGTTAACTACGATTGGGTCATTGAAGCCTATACCTGTGTTGTCAAACCTCTTTACTGGCTTGAAATGTGCAGGAGAAACTAGATAGCTTCACTGAGTCCTGGGTAGTCCTGTGCTACTTATAGCGAAGAGTAGGTGTGTTATGTCTATAGTCCTTGTTAGTTATAGCTTGGGGAAAAAATGGGAGACCTTCCATTTGTGTGCCAGTGCGCTCAGTGTTTTTTCTTTCTGTTCTGATCACTCTCAGAACATATTGTATTTTGTTATGTAACTCTCTTATGTTTTCTCTCTCTATTCAGAGTATACTTACGGTAATTTCTTTCTTCTGACCAACAGAGGATTTGACATTGGAAATCACTTCTGTGAGTGGGTATATAATTACCATCATGATGAGTGGCCATTCTACAAAGACCAACTCAGCGACTACCCCACACAAGAGCAGCAGGTAGGTACTAGAGGATTGCAATAGAAATGGGATCGGTTTTTAGTCTTCATCAGGCGGTCACAGAACATGCAGGCCTGTGTGAGAGACATGTAGCACACAAAGGCCACTTAAGTACGTCAGAAGGGGAATAAATCTTGAGTTTTATTTCTGTGTCAACACCTATTGTGTTACAGAAAAAAATGGATTGAAATAAGAAAATCTGCAAAAAAATTAAATTTAAAAATTCTGCCTCCACTTTGCTTTCATTTCTGTGAAATTCCTAAAGGGTTAATAAACTTCTTTAACCCCTTAAGGACGCAGGACGTAAATGTACGTCCTGGTGCGGTGGTACTTAACGCACCAGGACGTACATTTACGTCCTAAGCATAACCGCGGGCATCGGAGCGATGCCCGTGTCATGCGCGGCTGATCCCGGCTGCTGATCGCAGCCAGGGACCCGCCGGCAATGGCCGACGCCCGCGATCTCGCGGGCGTCCGCCATTAACCCCTCAGGTGCCGGGATCAATACAGATCCCGGCATCTGCGGCAGTGCGCGATTTGAATGAATGATCGGATCGCCCGCAGCGCTGCTGCGGGGATCCGATCATTCATAACGCCGCACGGAGGTCCCCTCACCTGCCTCTGTACGGCTCCTGGCGTCTCCTGCTCTGGTCTGTGATCGAGCAGACCAGAGCAGAAGATGACCGAAAACACTGATCTGTTCTATGTCCTATACATAGAACAGATCAGTATTAGCAATCATGGTATTGCTATGAATAGTCCCCTATGGGGACTATTCAAGTGTAAAAAAAAATGTAAAAGTAAAAGTAAAAAAAAAGTGAAAAATCCCCTCCCCCAATAAAAAAAGTAAAACGTCCGTTTTTTCCTATTTTACTCCCAAAAAGCGTAATTTTTTTTTTTTATAGACATATTTGGTATCGCCGCGTGTGTAAATGTCCGAACTATTAAAATAAAATGTTAATGATCCCGTACGGTTAACGGCGTGAACGAAAAAAAAAAAAAAAGTCCAAAATTCCTACTTTTTTAATACATTTTATTAAAATAATTATTATAAAAAATGTATTAAAAGTTTTTAATATGCAAATGTAGTATCAAAAAAAAGTACAGATCATGGCGCAAAAAATGAGCCCCCATACCGCCGCTTATATGGAAAAAAAAAAAAGTTATAGGTCATCAAAATAAAGGGATTATAAACGTACTAATTTGGTTAAAAAGTTTGTGATTTTTTTTAAGCGCAACAATAATAGAAAAGTATGTAATAATGGGTATCATTTTAATCGTATTGACCCTCAGAATAAAGAACACACGTCATTTTTACCATAAATTGTACGGCGTGAAAACGAAACCTTCCAAAATTAGCAAAATTGCGTTTTTCGTTTTAATTTCCCCATAAAAATAGTGTTTTTTGGTTGCGCCATACATTTTATGATATAATGAGTGATGTCATTACAAAGGACAACTGGTCGCGCAAAAAACAAGCCCTCATACTAGTCTGTGGATGAAAATATAAAAGAGTTATGATTTTTAGAAGGCGAGGAGGAAAAAATGAAAACGTAAAAATTTAATTGTCTGAGTCCTTAAGGCCAAAATGGGCTGAGTCCTTAAGGGGTTAAAGGAGTACTCCGGTGCACACTTTTTTCATTTTATCCCGTCCGGGCTGCAAAATAAAAGAAAACACCCTTTCTCTTATCTGCCAACGAGCCCCCGGAGCTCCGGTAGAGGTGTTCGGTCCCCGGGCTGTATTCTTCTTACTTCCTGTTAGCCCGGCACGTCACACGGAGCATCAGCCTTATCACTGGCCGAGGCGGGACATCGCTGCGGCCAGTGATAGGCTGAAGCTCCGTGTGACGTGCCGGGCTAACAGGAAGTAAGAAGAATACAGCCCGGGGACCGAACACCTGTACCCGAGCTCCGGGGGCTCGTTGGCAGGTAAGATAAAGTGTTTTTTCTTTTATTTTGCAGCCCGGACGGGATAAAATGAAAAAAGTGTGCACCGGAGTACTCCTTTAATGTCATTCTGACTACTTTAAGGGATGCAGTTTCTAAAATGGAGGGATGTATGGGGGTATCTAACTAGGGGTGTGAATCGCCAAGAATTTGGCGATACGATTCAAATCGCGATACCAGTGTGGCGATTCGATATATCGCGATACCGTCTAGGTGACAATACATCACGATATATCCCGATTCTGTCTAAAAAACAATGTCTTTTACTACACTTTTATTAAAACTTTTTTTTTTATACACTTTATTACACTTTTAGGAGGAATCATTAGATTCCTCAGACAGATGAATAGAGTTCTATTCAACTCCATTGATAGAGCCTGGTCCAGCCAGGATCTATCAATGACAGAGCCACGGAGAGCAGGGAAGCAGAGGTAAGCCCTCCGGCTACCTCCACAGTGGATCGCCTGCCCGCGATCGCGCTGATGTGGGTGGCGATCCACACCACTAGCCCACCAGGGAGCATTCACAGATCCTTTTAGACGCCGCTGTCAGCTTTTACAGCGGCGATCTAAAGGGTTAATAGCCAGCCGCGGCGATCGCCGTATGTTGGTTATTAGCGGCGGCCCTGAGAACAGCCGGAGGCAGCAGAGTATAGAGCGGGCAGGAGTCCATAGCCCACTCCATACACACTGCCGAGCACCGCATGCTGGATATTAGCGGCGGTGATGCATCAGCGGCCCCCGGCTACTGAAATCAGCCAGGGGCCGCAGAGTACGGAGCGGGCACGTGTCGGAGCCAGCTCCATACACCCAGAGTGCCGCCGCGTCAGATCCGGCCTGCCCGGCTCCACAAATATGGAACTTGTATCTCCTGATGCCCGGGACATGCTGTTCCTGGCGTCAGGAGATACAAATTCCACATCCCTAAAAGGATCGATTCAAAAATATTTTCAATCGATTCAGTATCGCCAAGTGAAAAATCACGATAATCACGATTTTTTCTTACATCCCTAAATCTAACATACAGGCCCCTCAATTCCACTTGAGAACTGAACTGGTCCCTGAAAAATATGATTTTGAAATTTTCTTGAAAATCTGGAAAATTGCTGCTAAACTTATGAACCTTCTAACATTCTAAAAAAGTAAAATTATGTTTATGAAATGATGAGAACATAAGTTAGACTTATCGTAGATGTGAATTAATCATTAATTTGGTGTGGCATGACTATTTATCCAAAATGGTGGATTTTTTTTTACAAAAACTGCTAAATATATCAATCAAAATTTACCACTAATGTAAAGTACAATATGTCACGAGAAAACTATCTCCAAAATGGCTTTCATAAGTAAAAGCGTTCCAAAGATATTACTAAATAAGTGGACACGTGTCAAATTGGGAAAATTTCCCTTGGTCATTAAGGTTAAACAGCCTCCCCCTGTGGCAGCTTTAGGAAGCTAAAAGTTTGTAATATCAAAAACTGAGCACCAGTGATTATAAAGACCATTAAAAACATTCATCTGCACAGAATGTATTTTTAAGAATTTTTTTTAGATCTTTATAATTATTTTTTTTTTCTTTTGTGATATCTCCTTAGCTTCATTTTTTCCGATCTTATCTGTTGGAAAGTTGTCCAGAGCTTAGCGAAGAGGAGCGGCGTGTTCAAATGGCCACCATGGTTACTGAGGTGAATCGGTAAGAAAACTCTTCTTTTCCCGTATCTTTCTTCATGTATTGGGTTTCTTGTACTGCAGCTTCTTCTGTTTATTTTCTTTGTAGGAATAGGATTGTTAGTATTGTTATGGAATTTGTGGTTCATTAAGTAGTGCTATTAAAAGGGTTGTCTCCTATCCTTAGGTGTTCCAACAACTGGGACTGCAACCAATCCCAAGAACACTGTTCTCTCAATTCAGTGGCTATGACAAGGTTTTGAAAAAGCTTTAGTGACCATACACATTAGATGAATGTAATGTCTGACCATCTAATCATCCATTGTTCTCCTGGGAGATAAAGTACTGCCAGCCACCTCTTATTGAGGACATATGCATGGGTATGGGGGTAGTGGGGAGGCATCTAAGGGTATGTTCACACTGAGGAATTGGGGCGGAATTCAAGCAGAAATTTTCTGCCTCAAAATATTGTTACTTTCCCACAAGAACTCACAGAGATTTTGCATGGAATTTCGTGCGGAAATGCAGGTTTCATGCGGAGGAGGAGTATCAAGTATTTCTATTCATAAAATGTTTTATTTTTTTTTCATGCGGAAATTCCACGCCAATTCCGCGCAAATTCCGTGTGGAAATGCTTCTGACTGAAAAAAAAAAGTAACATTGATCTCTATGGGAGAACGATGCTGATTCCACCTGAAAGAAAGAACATGTTCTTTCTTCAAGCGGAACAGATTTCCTCGGCAGAATTCTGCTTGAGGAAATTCCTCAGTGTGAACTGAGGGGCAGAAATTCTGCACAGCTCTATGGGGATTTTCACTGCTGAATGATTTGGAGATAAAAAAGCAAGCAGATTACTCGTGGAAATTCCTCTCCAATTCCTCAGTGTGAACATACCCTAAGGTGGTATAGCCTTTGTTAAAATAACTGCGTACACTGAATAGGAGAGAGCAGAGGTTCAGAGTGTCCCAAACCCTCTGCTGTTATTTGTGCGACTGAGGAAGGATTTGCTGACAGGCTGCCAGTTCTCACATCTCCTGAAGGAGTCGAAGATCGATCACTTCATTTAAACTGGAGAGCAACTGTGTTATCCATATTAATCAGGCAGTAAATTGGTTTGTTAGGAGGTTATCTCATCTAAAAGATTATCAGGGGCTTAACTGGTTTCTATGTAAAAGAGGGGATTATGAGAAGAGCAGAAATTACTGTAAGCTTACACTGAATTCTGCAGACAGGCATAAAAGATCTTCTCAGAAATTAGAAGAAATCCTATAATAAGCATTGTTTTATAGTTTTTTTCCTTTAAAGTTTGGATTGTTCTTATATGAAAGTAAAAATTTGGAGCCCTTTTAAGATCGAGGGTTATTAACATGTTTTGGGCTAATGCATTATAAAGTTACAGATTTATTTATTTATTTTTTGTATTAAAGGTAATCTGTCATCAGTTAAACCTGTCGGTATAGACAGGTATTGCAGGTCACACTGATGGCAACGTTACTTACCTGATCCCATTCTGTTCTCCTGCTATCTTCTTCGGTATCTTCTGTTTCGGGGCCAACTTGGAGCATGGCCGGAGCTTGGTGACGTAACTGCTGCTATTTGCTAGCAGCATAACCCAGCAAAGAAGCAGGAGCAGTGATGTCTCAAAGCTTCGCCCATGCTCCAAGTCGGCCCCAGAATGGAAGAAGTATGGTTGTCATCAGTTGCCTGCACTACTTGTCTGTACCGAAACTGATGACAGATTTCCTTTAAAAAAATCCCCCAATATTATTTGTATTAGTTTTTTTGTGGGGCATGTCACCTTCCTTATACTATCAGAATGGAACCCCTATCTTTTCTTATTGTCATCACTATATAGGGAAAATGGACAAAAATAAAAGCAATTTACCTTGGTACTCTGACTTCATACTTTAATGTCAGTGATATAGCCAAATAGTTTTACCATATAAAATAATCATTTGATACCGAATATGTAAAGATTACTTTTATTGGGCAGTAAATGGACAATTCCCAATAAGGTTTAAACTTGTGGATACTGTTCCCAGGTCTCTAACTATGCCGCATACTTATATCAAAGAAGTAATAAAGCAGAGCGCACCACTTACCGTTAACGGCTATTAGGAGGATAGTGGTGTTGTAACAAGTAAGCAGCTCACCTGACTGCGTTGTGCTAACTAGGCGCATCAAACAGACTGCGTTGGCAGGGGGCGTGGCTAGCGCCTGACATGAGCGATCGCACGAGCTGTAGCTCCTGCTCAAGCGCCTGTGCTTTACAGTATCCTGACCTGATCCTGGCCCAAATAACGGTCCGGACCTGTTCTCACACCTCGGGGATGCCTCCCAAACTGGATACGACCCGCAATAAGGGCAGTGCTGCTGCTGAGAAGTTAAAAGAATTTGCCCGGGACCAGCCTCAAGATGGCGCCCGGGCCGCGCACTCCTCAGCCAGGCACCAGACAGGGTCCTTCCCTCACAGCCCTGCAGCTCCTAAGGTAGGGGAAACTGCTCCAGAATTAACACAGCGGGAGGTCTCAGCACAGCTGCTGGCAGCTATTACATCCTGCCAGACCACCCTTATTGGCAAACTGGAAGAGGTGAAAATTGATGTGGGGCTCCTGAGGCAGGACATGTAGGCCCTGAGGGAGTGGGTCACCCATGCTGAGGGGCGGATTTCTACCATTGAAAATACCTTGGCCCCTGTACCTGCCTCCCTAACTGATTTGACTTCCAAGCTGGAATTATCCCGACAGAAAGCAGATGACCTTGAGAATAGGCTATGAAGCAACAATATACGTATTATTGGCATGCCTGAGAGGTCTGAGGGCCCCACCCCGGGGGCCTTTGTAAAGCAGTGGCTGAAGGACTCTTTTGCTGATGCGCCATTCTCTATTGCCTTCACTGTAGAAAGAGCGCACCATGTCCCTGCTAAACCGCCACCTCCTGGGGGCCCCCCCCCCATGGCCTCTGCTGGCCCGTATCCTGAACTGTATCCTGGTTTTGCGGATAGCGCGGAGGACCCCTGACCTCACCTATGACAACGCCAAGATCTCCCTATTTCCCGACTTCTCAGCGGACTTGCAGTGCCAGAGGGCTACTTTCGTGAAAGTGAAGAGGAGGCTGAGGGATCTTGGAATCGCCTACTCAATGGCCTACCCGGCCAGGCTATGTGTTGTCGATGGTGATCGTGCCCTATTCTTTACTGATCGGGAGAAGCAGCTGATTGGGCACGCCGCCAGCGAGGATCCCCTCACCGCTTAGGACTTCTGCTGTGACTGCACCGTCTACCTGCGGTGGACTCATGATCGTGTGGAGCTGATGAGTACTCTCCCCTCTATCCTGTTTCCCTTTCCGCCCCCCCTTCTTCCATCCCCACTTCATGCTCGGGTGCTATGCTTGGGTGATTATAATTTAACTCCTGACCCCGAGTTGGATTGCCTCCATGTGTCACCGCCTCTGTCTCCGCTGTCCTCCCCTACTCCTTTGACTTCCTTCTTGTCCGAGGTGGGTTGGCTAGATATCTTTAGATGTAAGATTTCCCCGTCTCCTGCAATATTCATGTTTTTCCATTGGGAGTAACTCTCTCTCACGTATTGATTTTAGCATGCTGTAATCATCTTTTTTATGCCCTGGTGACTCATGTCTCTCATGAGGCCCGGGCTATCTCAGATCACTCCCCTTTGTTGTTGGAGATATCGCTGTCCCAGGAGTCTTATGTTCGGAGGTGGAAGGTGCATTCCTTCTGGTTGCAGCTCATTGGCCCTCAGGATCGGATACCTGACCAACTCCAAACATTCCTTATGATTAATCAACCCTCGTGTACCACAGATATATTGTGGGAAATGCTTAAGGCCTATCTTCGGGGATGTTTGAAATCCTCCATTTCATATATTAAACGAGAGACAGCGATTAGGCTGGGTCCACACTACGTTTTGTCCCATACGGGAGCGCATACGGCAGGGGGGAGCTAAAAGCTTGCGCTCCCGTATGTTACCGTATGCGCTCCCGTATGTCATTCATTTCAATGAGCCGACCGGAGTGAAACGTTCCGTCCGGTCGGCTCATTTTTGCGCCGTATGCGCTTTTACAACCGGACCTAAAACTGTGGTCAACCACGGTTTTAGGTCCGGTTGTAAAAGCGCATACGGCGCAAAAATGAGCCGACCGGACCGAACGTTTCACTCCGGTCGGCTCATTGAAATGAATGACATACGGGAGCGCATACGGTAACATACGGGAGCGCGAGCTTTTAGCTCCCCCCTGCCGTATGCGCTCCCGTATGGGACAAAACGTAGTGTGGACCCAGCCTAAGAAAGACCGAGCTGGCCCACGCTTGTTCTGACCTAGAGACTGCATATGTAGCTGACCCTACAGAGACTAACAAGCATGCCTAATTCTCCACTGGTCATCAATATATGCTTCATCTTAATGAAAAAATGAACCGCAAATTATTCTTCTCCAAACAATTCTATTTTGAACATACTAATCAGTCCAGTAAATTATTGGCTCACTTGGTTAAACAGAATCAGGCTGCCCCTATGATCCTTAGAATGGCTTCTGATTCTGGACAGGTACTGGGGGGATAATACGCTGATTGCTCAGCATTTTGCTCAATTCTACAACTCTCTCTACGCCTCTCAGGTGCGGTACTCCCCAGAGGACCTCTTTTCTGGACTCTATTCAGTTCCCGGAGCTGACCTCTGAGCTGACCTCTGACTCCGTCTCTCTGCTGGACTCTCCTATTACTGTTGAGGAGATATGCAATGCTTTGGGGGACATGCAGGGTGGGAAGGCGCCTGGCCCTAATGGCCTGCCTGTGGAAATTTACTCTCGGTATGCTGCCCTCCTTCAAGGTCCTCTGAAATGTATGTATGATACTGCTTTTGAGACGGGCTGCCTTCCGCACTCTCTATATGGCGCAAATATTGTTGTCCTCCTAAAACCAGATAAGGACCCCCTTGAGTGCGGTTCTCATAGACCCATTTCTTTAGTTAATGTAGACTATAAGATTCTCACTAAAATACTCGCCAACAGATTAAATATGGTTATATTATCTATCATTCACGGGGACCAAACTGGCTTTATGCCTGGTAAGTCTACCTCAGAGAATATCAGGAGGGGCCAGGTCGCAGTCCAAATTGGGGGGGGCGCTGGGTGAGGATTGGGCCCTAGCCTCTCTTGACGCAGCAAAGGCCTTCGATTCAGTAGAATGGGCCTACCTTAGGGAGGTCCTTGTTTATTTTGGTTTCGGCCCCCGATTTATCAAATGGGTGTCTATAATACATTCCTCTCCCCGGGCCCGGGTGCTGGATGGACCCCTGCCCGCTCTCTCTCCCGCAGTGGAGGAAATTGGTTAATGTTATTCTCCCCTACGAACAGTTAGTTTAGAAAATGCCCTGATAAATTTCTTAAAGTGTGGGGAACGTGGTGTGGGTCTCCCCTTACCAGATACTCGCCTTCGGCATTTACTTCCCTAATGTCCTCAGGAGCTCTGGGCTCTCCCTTTTAATCCCTGCTAGCTCCCTTCCTCTTTTCTGTATTGTCCATTTCTCCCCTTTTCTTCTCTAATTGTGCCCCCTTTTGGTTGTGTGTTTCTTTTGTTTTTTCTTTTCATTTCCTTCTGTTCTGTGCTATCATGGGGTAGAGGCTGATACTATCCTTCATTCCCACTCTATGCTTTCCCATGTCTGGTTGTGGTGCAGGGCTTCGACCCTGCAATACTGTAGCATGAGGCTGTGCTTTATGTTTTGTTCTGAGTTCTCAGGTTGGATTCTTCCTGATTGAGTTGCTCTACGCTAATGGAACAGTGTGACACTTATTTTCCTGTATGTTTGCATTTTCAACACTCTTATTTTGTCGTACAAATATCCATTCTGTAGAGCTGTTGTATATGCTTTTATTCAAACTTCAATAAAACGAGTTTAAAAAAAAAAAACTGCGTTGGCGGCAGCTTCCTCAACAATAGTAGGCACCACAGGATGCATGAACAGGTAGGAAAAAAATGCTGTTTTTAGAAGCGCTGCACAACTAGGGCTAAAGCATGAAGCTCTTTCTGCTGATCTTTTCAATAGCACAATCTAAAAACTCATTCTGTACAGAGCAACTTCTCCTACTTGTACATAACAAAGACTTAGAAGGGGCATTGTTTATGCTATGCTCACATTTGAACCCTTGTGCTCTGACTCAGGGTCTGTTCGGCGCCAAACGGACCCTTTGTACAACAAACACAGCTGGGTCCTGTCAGATGCCACTGACTTAAATAGGATCCATCAAGTGTTCGTTATTGTAGGGAGTTGAGAAAAAAAATATCTGACATGCAGTATTTTTTTTTCTCCGCTTAAATGGGCACTCTCATAAAAAAATTTTTTGCTATTGCACTCCTTATGGTAAATAAAAAAATCTTTCTAATGTAGTTTGATTAAAAAAAATATGTTTTCAATGTTTTATTTGTGTTTAAAAAAGCTGCCACTAGGTGTCTCCCTACTTGTCCGGAGCACATTTCCCCCCATCTTTTGCACAGACTTTGGACTCCTGCTTGCCTGGCAGAAGTCCAAACACAGGAAATGCAGTCTGGAGTGCTGAAAGGGGTGTATGTCCAGCCTTATCCAATCATAGCTCCTTTATAGCACTTGACTGCCATTTGCTGTTGGTTGCAGAGTGGGGGGATGAAGTTCTCCCCTGTATGGCTTCAGATGATGTCACACTTGCTGGGGAATGCCCCTTTCCAATCTGTGCATCTGACTGAAACTGAGCAGAAAATACAGAGCAATATCAAGGTAGAAAACTAACAAATAATATAAATAAAGGCAGGGATTGGTTTATCATGATGGTGGCAGTGAATGTATAAAATGTATCAAGTTAATGAGAGGTACTATTTAACTCTGGTCCTTCTGGATGGAGCTCCATTTATCAATGCTCACCAGTAATAAACAGGGAGTCTCAGACACTCTACCACTGTCTACAGGTTGCACTTCAATAGTTAGAAGTACCTGGATTCTTTTCTTTGCTTCAGCATCTGTCATCTTGTACATTTTGTCTTCTAGATTTGCTTTGGCATCACATTTCTTTTGGGGTCTTTGGTCCATTTTACAAGCAAAAATCTCAACGATTGAGTTTGGATACCTGGTGAGTGTGTATGTGTTTTTTCTAAATTGGTGTCATTCCTTTTGTTTCGATTGTATTTAGTCAAAATGCTACAGTACATGCATCGTGATTGGAAGGCCTGGAAAAGAAACCGAAAAATAGGGGGAAAAAACAAAAAGGATGTGTAATGTGTTTTTTGTATAATAAATATTATGTTTTACAACATGATATGCAAACATCAACAAAAAACGTGGTCTCAAATGGCTGGAGGTGCTCAACCCCAAATGCAGTTGTGCATATATACTGGGGGAGCAGATCCTGCCCTTGTAGTCCGTTGCTAGGGGCGATCCCAAGCATAAAAATGCATACAATGGAGGATGCCTGCAGTGGACTACAAGTGCCACAATAGAATCCTACACCAGATAAACAGTGTGGATGTGTAACAATTAGAATACAATACAGGAATTTAGGTGCACTACTGTGGTAGATGTATACAATGACATTGGCTAATCCCTCAACACTGATGTTAAAATTGAGACATTCGCCAGTGTATCCTTATATTAAGGACACACCAGAGCCCGCACACCAACGCCAAGGTTTCTCAGATGGCACGGGACCTAACGCTAACCTACCTGTGCGTAATAAGCAAAAACCAGGGGCCAGTGGGCAATTACAGCAGCATTAGGCCGAAATGTAGCCTGCTCCCAGTTCCCTCCAGCGTGACTAAGCACACATACAATGGAAGGGGGGAGAGAGGCTACAAGCCCCACCCAAGTTGGCTGATATAGGTGCATGGCCTAACAGGTGCAACCCTAATGCTGCCTGGAAAATGTTCAAGGCGCATTAACATATGGAGTTTACACACCTCCACGTATAAATTTACAAACAACAACAAAAAACGTGGTCTCAAATGGCTGGAGGTGCTCAACCCCAAATGCGGTTGTGCATTTATACTGGGGGAGCAGATCCTGCCCTTGTAGTCCGTTGCTAGGGGCGATCCCCAGCATAAAAATGCATACAATGGAGGATGCCTGCAGCGGATAGAATAGAATCCTACACCAGATAAACGGTGTGGATGTGTAACAATTTCTGTATTGTATTATTCTAATTGTTACACATCCACACTGTTTATCTGGTGTAGGATTCTATTGTGGCACTTGCATTTGGGGTTGAGCACCTCCAGCCATTTGAGACCACGTTTTTTGTTGTTGTTTGTAAATTTATACGTGGAGGTGTGTAAACTCCATATGTTAATGCGCCTTGAACATTTTCCAGGCAGCATTAGGGTTGCACCTGTGAGGCCATGCACCTATATCAGCCAACTTGGGTGGGGCTTGTAGCCTCTCTCCCCCCTTCCATTGTATGTGTGCTTAGTCACGCTGGAGGGAACTGGGAGCAGGCTACATGTCGACCTAGTGCTGCTGTAATTGCCCACTGGCCCCTGGTTTTTGCGTATTACGCACAGGTAGGTTAGCGTTAGGTCCCGTGCCATCTGAGAAACCTTGGCGTTGGTGTGCGGGCTCTGGTGTGTCCTTTATATAAGGATACACTGGCGAATGTCTCAATTTTAACATCAGTGTTGAGGGATTAGCCAATGTCATTGTATACATCTACCACAGTAGTGCACCTACATTTCTGTATTGTATGATATGCAAACATTCAGACATTCATGAAAGACATCTGAGAATCTTTGCAAGTTCTCCAGTTTCACCAGCAAAACTGGAAATACTATGCAAATACTGAAAATCCAATTTATATTTAAAAAAAGCAATATGCATTTGTCTCTAGGGGCGCTGCAGGGAAAAAAGGTTTCACTTTAGTTTGATTGTGGCTGGGCTTCATATTGTTGGTATTACAGTAGTTTATTGTTCCTGTCCTCTGATTGGCCTTAACCCCTTAAGGACCAAGCCCATTTTGACCTTAAAGGGGTCATCCACCATAAGGTGATTTTAGTACGTACCTGGCAGACAGTAATGGACATGCTTAGGAAGGATCTGCGCTTGTCTTGTTTTGACTACAAATCCCACAATGCCATTTCCCTCCCTCCCACACATCAGCCACCCCACCCATTGAAACAAAAGACCTGTGGTTTTCAATCAGGGTGCCTACAGCTGTTGCATTAGTTGCAGATTGATCCATCCACCCACTGAAGCAGACAGGCTCCCTGTCATCAGCTGACTAGTGAGTCAGGTCTCGGCCACATTGCAAGCTGAGAAAAATCCGAGACAACGGTCATTTTGTATGCTGTTAAAAATAAATAGTGGGGTGAAAATAACAAAAGAAGAATTGTGAGAAAACAGTCACACAAAGGTACAGACACTATATTTTGAACTACACTAACTTCACAGCCCCTGTAGCATAGTCGAATAAAAAAAATTCCTGGAATGCCCCTTTAAGGACCAGGCCAATTTTATTTTTGCGTTTTTTCCTCCTCGCCCTCTAAAATCCATAACTCTTTTATATTTCCATCTACAGACCCATATAAGGGCTTGTTGTTTTGCGTGACCAATTGTACTTTGTGATGAAACCTCTCATTTTACCATAAAATGTGCAGCGAACCCAAAAAATTAAAAATTTTTAGGGATAAAATTTAAATGAAAACCACAATTTAACACATTTTGGAGGGTTTCGTTTTCACACTGGACAATTTACAGTAAAAATGACATGTGTTCTTCTCTGGGTCAATAAGATTAAAATGATACCCATGGCTAGATGCTTTTATATTTTTCTACTGCTTAAAAGAAAATGAAAAACTTTTTGTACAAAATCAGTAATCTAAAATCGTCCTATTTTGACCACCTATAACTTTTTCATTTTCCGAATATAGGGCGGTAAGAGGCCGTCTGTACTTTTTGTCAATACCACATTTGCATATATAAAACTTTTCGATCATTTTTTATAAAAAAAATTTGGGAATAAAATGTGACAAAAAAGCAGCATTTTTTGACTTTTTTATTTTTTACTTTTACGCCGTTCACTGTAAGGGATCATTAACATTATATTTTGATAGTTCGGACATTTACACACACGGCGATACCAAATATGTTTATTAAAAAAAAAAAGTACACTTTTTGGGGATAAAATGGGAAAAACGGACAGTTTTCATTTTTATTGGGGGAAGGGATTTTTCAAATTTTTTTTACTTTTTTATTTATACATTTTTCAACTTCTTTTTTTAATACTTTTTATGTCCCCATAGGTGACTATCTATAGCAATCATTTGATTGCTAATACTCTTCAGTGCTATGCATAGGACATAGCACTGATCGGTATTATCGGCTATCTCCTGCTCTGGTCTGCTCGATCTCAGACCAGAACAGGAGACGCCGGGAGACGGGCGGAGGCAGGTGAGGGGACCTCCATCTGCCATTACAGATGATCGAATCGCCGTGGCAGCGCTGTGGGTGATCCGATCATCTATTTTTACATGTGCATTGCCACAAAAGCCGTGATCTTTACTGATCACGACATCTGAGGGGTTAATGGCGGACAACCACACGTTGGCGGATGTTGGCCATTACGATGCTCGCGGTAATACACAGGATGTAAATGTACGTCCTGGTGCGCGAAGTACCACCAAACCAGGACGTACATTTATGTCCGTGGTTGTTGAGGGGTTAAAGGGGTAATCCGGTGGAAAACTTTTTAGTTTTTTTTTTTAAATGAACTGGTGCCAGAAAGTTAAACAGATTTGTAAATTACTTCTGTTAATAAATCTTAATCCTTTTGGATCTTTTTAGCAGCTGATTGCTACAGAGGAAATTCTTTACTTTTTGAATTTCTTTTTTGTGTTGTCCACACTGCTCTCTGCTGACACCTCGGTCCGTGTCAGGAACTGTCCAGAGTAGCATAGGTTTGCTATGGCGATTTTCTACTGCTCTGGACCGTTCCTGAAACGGGCATCAGGTGTCAGCAGAGAGCACTGTTGTCTGACAGATTTTTTGAACAGTGGTCCATGAAAATGAAAAATGCAATTGTTTTTTTGCACAGCCCACCGTTTCAAAGATCTGTCCAACGCCAGTGGGGTTTAAATGCTCACTGCACCCCTTGTTGCATTCTGTGAGGTGTTTAGTTTCCGAAATAGGGTCACATGTGGGGGGTCCACTGTTCTGGTAGCACGGGTGCTTTGTGAACGCACATGGCCCGACTTCTATTTCAACCAAATTCTCTCTCCAAAAGCCCATTGTCGCTCCTTCTCTTCTGAGCCCTGTAGTGGGCCTGCAGAGCACGCAACATCCACATATGGGGTATTTCCATACTCAGAAGAAATGGGGTTACACATTTTGTGGGGCTTTTTCTCCTACTACCCTTTGTGAAAATGAAACATTTGGGGTAACACCAGCATTTTAATGAACAAAATCTAATTTTTCATTTTCACTTTCCACTTTAACAAAAGTTTGTCAATGACCTGTGGGGTGTTAAGGCTCACTGTGCCCCTTGCTACGTTCCTTGAGGGGTGTAGTTTCCCAAATATTTGCCATGTGAGTTTTTCTTTTGCAGTTCTGGCACCATGGGGGCTTACTAAACGCGACATGCCCCCCAAAAACCAGCAACATTTGCTCTCCAAAATCCCATTGTCGCTCCTTCCCTTCTGAGCCCTGTAGTGCGCTCGAAGAGCACTTTACATCCACATATAAGGTATTTCCTTACTCAAGAGAAATTAGGTTACTAATTTTGGTGGCTTTTTCTTCTTTTACCCCTTGTAAAAATGAAACAAAATAAAAATGGATCTACAAGAACATGTTAGTGTAAAAAATTAAGATCTTAAATTTTCTCCTCCACCATGCTGCTATTCCTTTGAAACACCTAAAGGGTTAGCAAACTTTCTGAATGTCATTTTGAAGGGGTGCAGTGTTATAATGGGGTCCATTATGGGTTATTTCGAACATAAAGACCCTCAAGTTCACTTCAAAGCTAAACTGGTCCCTAAAAAAGTCGGATTTTGAAATTTTTGAGAAAAATTGGAAAATTGCTGCTAAACTTTGAAGCGCTCTAGTGTCTTCAAAAAGGAAAAATATAATACGGGGAATGGGAAGACTACAGTACCCAGGAAGATTATCAGAATTAAGGTTATTTAGTTTAGAAAAAGAAGGCTTAGGGGAGACCTAATAACTATGTATAAATATATCAGGGGACAGTACAGAGATCTCTCCCATCAGGGGGCATCCTCTACATTTTGAGGAAAGAAGGTTTCTACACCAGCGCAGATGGGGGTTCTTTACTGTAAGAGCAGTGAGACTGTGGAATTCTCTCCCGGAGGAGTGGGTCATGTAAAAGAGTTCAAAAGGGGTCTGGATGCATTTTTGGAGAATAATAACATCGCTGGTTTTGTATACTAGATTTATAGGGACAGAATGTTGATCCAGGGATATTTAGAGTCGGGAAGCAATTTTTACCTCTAGTACGAGTTTTTTTTTTTTTTTTTTTTTTTGCCTTCCTCTGGATCAACTCAGTAGGGACTCATTGGGGTTATAGGTTGAACTTATACTCTGGTCTTTTTTTCAACCTTATGAACTATATAACTGTATAATTTATTTGGAATGTCCATTTTCCTTACAAGCAGAGAGATTCAAAGTTAGAAAAATGCACATTTTTAAAATATTTTATGAAATTTTGGAATTTTTTACCAAGAAATGATGCAAGTATCGATGAAAATTTACCACTAACATAAAGTAGAATATGTCACGAAAAAACAATCAGTTAAAGCATCCCAGAGTTATAATGCACAAAGTAACAGAGGTCAGATTTGCAAAAAATGCTCTGGTCCTTAACCCCTTAACGACCACAGATGTAAATGTACGTCCTGGTTTGGCGGTACTTCGCGCACCAGGACGTACATTTACATCCTATGTATGACCGCCAGCATCGGAGCGGTGCTCGCGTCACACACGGCAGGTTCCGGCTGCTATCAGCAGGTGCCGGAGCCGAAAACGTCACACTGCCACTCAGCCTATCGCCGGCCGAGTCGGGACTTCGCTGCGGCCGGTGATTGGCTGAGTGCAGTATGACTCGACGACCACCGGCAACCAGGAAGAGGATCGCGGCGGAGACCGGAGTGGGTTACCGGAGGCACCGGGGGAGCGAAGGAAGGTATGTATCTATTTATTTTTTTACTGCCGGCAGTATGGAGGACAAATTTTCTATTCTGGAGTTCTCCTTAAAGATTTTTTAAAAGTAGAAAATAAAATAAAACCTACATAAATTGGGTATCCTTGTAACTGTATGGACCTACAGAATAAAAATCAGGTGTCATTTTTACAGAAAATTGCACCGTGTACAAACAGAAGCCCGGAAAAATTACAAAATGTTTTTTTTTGTTTTTTTTTTATATTTCACCCCACAAATATATATTTTTGGGGTGTTGCAGTATATTTTGTTATTAAATGATTGATGTCCTTACAAAGTACAATTGGTGGCGCAAAGAACAAGCCCTTATATGGGTCTGTAGGTGCAAAATTGAGAGCAGTTTTTTAGAAGGGGAGGAGGAAAAAACCAAAATGCAAAAACGAAAATTGGCCTGATCCTTAAGGTCAAAATGGGCTTGGTCCTTAAGGGGTTAAAACACTTTCAAAGTGCCCCCCCCTAACCTGTTTTGTCACTATGTGTGATGTCCTCAAAAGGTTATGGGGCAAATGGCTCCAAATCTTGCCACACTGAGAGTTTTATAACTTCCCACTGTGGCATCATTAGGCCCGCCTCGCTCAGTTGACGAATAGTAAGTGTCCTTATAGTTTGACAGACTCAGTACCATTAACCAATAAAATCAAACTTTCCTCTTGTCACACATAAAGTCGGACGCAGTCCATTTTGACCTTAAGGACGCAGCCGTTTTTTGCAAATCTGACCACTGTCACTCTAAGCATTAATAACTCTGGAATGCTTTTACTTATGAATTTGATTCTGAGTGTTTTTTCGTGACATAGTCTACTTTATGTTAGTGGAAAATTGTTGTCGATACTTGCATCATTTCCTGTTGAAAAAATCCCAAATTTCATGAAAAATTTGAAAATTTAGCATTTTTCGAACTTTGAAGCTCTCTGCTTGTAAGGAAAGTAGACATTCCAAATAAATGATATGTTAATTCACATATACAATATGTCTAGTTTGTGTTTGCATCATAAAGTTGACATGTTTTTGCTTTTTGATGACATTATAGGGCTTTTTAGTTTAGCAGCAATTTTCCAATTTTTCATGAAAATTTCAAAATCGGATTTTTCAGGGACCAGTTCAGTTTCAAAGTGAATTTGAGGGTCTTTATGTTAGAAATACCCTATAATGGACCCCATTATGAAAACTGCACCCCTTTAAAGTATTCAAAATGACATTCAGAAAGTTTAACCCTTTTAGGTGTTTCACAGGAATAGCAGCAAAGCGGAGGAGAAAATTCAAAATCTTAAATTTTTTTTTTTTTTTTTTACACTAACATATTCTTGTAAACCCATTTTCTTCAGTTTACAAGGGGTAATAGGTAAAAATGTCCCCCTTTTTCTCTCGAGTAAGGAAATGCCTCATATGTGGATGTAAAGTGTTCTGTGGGCATCCTAGAGGGCTCAGAAGGGAAGGAGCGACAATGGGATTTTGGAGAGCGAATTTTGCTGAAATGGTTTTTGGGGGGCATGTCTCAGTTAAGAAGCTCCCATGGTTTCAGAACAGCAAAAAAAAAAAAAACACACATGGCACACTATTTGGGAAACTACACGCCTCAAAGAATGTAACAAGGGGTACAGTGAGCCGTAACACCCCACAGGTGTTTGACAAATTTTCACTATATTTGGACGTGAAAATGAAAAATTTTATTTTTTTCACTAAAATGCTGTTGCAACACCAAATTTTTCATTTTCACAAGAAGTAATAGGTAAAAATGTCCCCCAAAATTTGTAACCCCATTTCTCTCAAGTAAGGAAATACCTCCTATGTGGATGTAAAGTGCTCTGTGGGTGCACTAGAGGGCTCAGAAAGGAAGGAGCGACAATGGGATTTTGGAGAGCAAATTTTGCTGAAATGGTTTTTGCGGGGTATGTCACGATTACGAAGACCCCATGGTGCCATAACAGCCCAAAAAAAACACATGGCATACTATTTTGAAAACTACACCCCTCAACAAACGTAACAAGGGGGTATAGTGAGCCTTAACACCCCACAGGTGATTGACGAATTTTCGCTAAAGTTGGACGTGAGAATGAAAATGTTAATTTTTTTAACTAAAATGCTGGTGTTATCCCAAATTTTTCATTTTTACAAGGAGTAATAGGAGAAAAAGACCCCCAAAATTTGTAACACAATTTCTTCTGAATATGGAAATACCCCATATGTGGATGTAAAGTGCTCTGTGGGCGAACTACAATGCTCAGAAGAGGAGCGCCATTGGGCTTTTGGAAAGAGAATTTGGTTGGAATAGAAGTCGGGGGCCTTGTGCGTTTACAAAGCCCCTTTGCTACCTGAACAGTGGACCCCCCCCCCCCCACATGTGACCCCATTTTGGAAACTACACCCCTCACAGAATTTAATAAGAGGTGCAGTTAGCATTTACACCCCTCTGGCATTTGACAGATTTTTTGAACAGTGGGCTGTGCAAATGAAAAATTACTTTTTTCATTTTCACAAAGCACTGTTCCAAAAATCTCAGACACCTGTGGGGCGTAAATGCTCACTGTACCCCTTATTACATTCAGTGTGGGGTGTAGTTTCCAAAATAGGGTCCCATGTGGGGGGGAGGGTGGGGTCCACTGTTCTGGCAGGATGGGGGCTTGAATTCCAGCCTAATTCTCTCTCAAAAAGTTCAATGGCACTCTTCTCTTTTGAACCCTGTAGGTGGCCAGCAGAGCACTTTACATCCACATATGGGGTATTTCCATACTTAGAAGAAATGGTGTTACAAATTTTGGGGGCCTTTTTTCCTATTACCCCTTGTGAAAATAAAAACTTTGGGGTAACACCAGCATTTTAGTGAAAAAAATCTGATTTTTCATTTTCACATCCAACTTTAACTAAAATTTGTCAAACACCTGTGGGGTGTAAAGCCTCACTATATCCCTTGTTACATTCCGTAAGGGGTGAAGTTTCCAAAATGGGGTCACATGTGTTTTTTTTTTTTTTAGCGTTTATGTCAGAACCGCTGTAAAATCAGCCACCCCTGTGCAAATCACCAGTTTAGAACTCAAATGTACATAGTGCGTTCTCACTCCTGAGCCCTGTTGTGCGCCCGCAGAGCAATTTACACCCACATATGGGGTATTTCCGTACTCTGGAGACATTATGCTACAAATTTTGGGGGTCTTTTTTTCCTTTTACCTCTTGTTGGCAACACCAACATATTAGTGTAAAATGTTTTATTTTTTTACACTAACATGCTGTTGTAGACCCCAACTTTACCTTTTCATATCGGGTAAAAGGAGAAAAAGCCCCCCAAAATGTGTTAGGCAATTTCTACTGAGTACGGAAATATCCCATATGTGGCCCTAAACTGTTGCCTTGAAATACGACAGGGCTCTGAAGTGAGAAAGCGCCATGCGCATTTGAGGCCTAAATTAGGGATTTGGATAGGGACTGACACAGCAGTGTTCCCCAAACAGGGTTCCTCCAGCTATTGCAGCATGCCTGAACAGTAAATGGGTGTCCGGCAATACTGGGAGTTATTTTGCAACAGCTGGAGGCTCCGTTTTGGAAATACTGCCGTTTGAGACTTTTTTTTTAAAATGTATTGGGGGTGGGGGGGGCATTGTAGGGGGGTGTATATGTAGTGTTTTACCCTATATTTTGTGTTCGTGTAGTGTAGTGTTAGGGTACATTCACACGGGCAAGGGTTTGAGCACAATTTGAGCAAAATTTTCTGCAGCTCAAAATGAAAGGGAAACTCACTGTAAACCTCATTCACAGGGGGGGGGGGGTCTAACCTTCAACTGTTGCAAAACTACAACTCCCAACTCCACACTGACAGACCGTGCATGCTGGGAGTTGTAGTTATGCAACAGCTGGATGCGCACTGGTTGGGAAACACTAAGTTAGGTAACAGACTACCGCAGTGTTTCCGCACCAATGTACCTCCAGCTGTTGCAAAACTACAACTCCCAGCATGCATGGTCTGTCAGTTCATGCTGGAAGTTGTAGTTTTGCAACAGCTGGAGGCACACAGGTTGGGAAACACTAAGTGAGGAAACGGACAGTGTTTCCCAACCAGTGTGCCTCCAGTTGTTGCAAAACTACAACTCCCAGCATGCCTGGACAGCCGAAGGGCATGCTGGGATTTGTAGTCTTGCAACATCTGGCCCTTCAGATGTTGCTGAACTACAACTCCTAGCTTGCCTGGATAGTCTTGGCTTGCTGGGAGTGGTAGTTTTGCAACATCTGGAAGTGCACAGTTTGGAGACCACATATACATTGGTCTCCAAACTTTAGCCCTCCAGATGTTGCAAAACTACAACTCCCAGCATGCCCAGACAGCCTTTGGCTTTCTGGGCATGCTGGGAGTTGTAGTTGTGAAACTTTGCAGCAGTGAAGATCAGTTACCAGATTTTCACTGCTGCCGCTGGTGCCCCGCTGTCTGCCGCCAGTCCTCCCCGCCGCTGATCTCCCGCTGTTTGTCACTGTCCCGCCGGTAACCGCCGCTGCCATCTTTGCCCCGCTCCGCTTTGATATCCACTAGACAAGGGAGGATTTGTGGTATATTTACCCACTCTGCATGTTTTTTTTTAACCCAGTCATAAGGTAATTGAGATTAAATTTTAGGTGAGTATAATTGTAATGAGTGGATCTGGTTCTAACATAAGGGTTAAGTCAGTGTTTTCCAAACAGTGTGTCTCCAGATGTTGTAAAACTACTACTATAACTACCAAACACTGTTTGGAAAACACTGCATTAAATTATCCTGAGTTAGGCTGAGGCTTGTTGTGTCGCTGTGGCAATGCCCGGGACAGTAAGGGGGCTTGGGCTTGGAACCTATCGTTTCTAGTGTTAGCGTCCACACCTTTCTTAAGTGGAAACCTTTTTCCTATGTTTGAAAGCATTAAAATACAGGCATTTGGTGAATAAAATGTTTTAAAACGGTTTATCAAGTGTGAATGTCACACAAAAAGTCTCAAACCCCTCCAATAAAGTGTATTATAGTTTTTTGCTTACGTGTACCAAATTTATCAACCCCATTGCGCTAGTATGAAAAATAGCAAAAAAATTTTTATTTAAAACACACTTTCTGTGAGACAATAATGATAAATATCCCCATTTGTTCTGTGCACTATATATTTTACAGTTAAAACTGTTTTTTTGGTTGAAACTGGTTTTCCCTTTGTGAAAACTAGGATTTAATGCTTTTCCCTAGTTAAACTTTGTTTTTACTGAACACCTTCGTTTAAACTAGAATGTTACTGGTAATACAAAAAACTGATTTCACTATCCATACCAGGTTAATACCTCCTCCAGTCATCTAATACCTCCTTATCATTAGGTGCCTGACTTTCTTCATGCATTAGTCATTTCATTTATACTGTTTTTCTCAGGTTTTAAGTGAGTCATTTTGTTAAAACTAGCTTTCTCCAGTTTAAAGGAGTTTAAACGGACATTTGTGTTTTTGATTAGCAGTAAATTCTAGTTTTCCCAAAGGCATCCTGTAAAAACTGGTTTCAACTAGAGAACAGCAGTAAATTCTAGTTTATACAAAGGTCTAGCTGATGGAGCACACTTCTGGCCAGAGCACGCACTTGAGACAGGAACTTTTGAATCTTTTAACCTCTTAAAGACATAGGACGTAAATGTACCCCCTTGTCCGCTGGTAGTTAGCGCACCAGGACGTACATTTATGTCCTATACATGATGTTCTGGTGCTCGCATCATGCACAGCAGGTCCCGGCTGCTATCAGCAGCCAGGGACCAGTAATGGCAGACATCAGTGATCTCGCTGATGTCCGCCATTAACCCCTCAACTGCCATAATCAATACAGATCACAGCATCTGCGGCAATGCAGCTCTTTGAATGGATGATCAGATCGCCTGCGGCACTGCCAAACTGTGGTCGACTACGGTTTTAGGTGCGGTGGGAAAACCGCATACGGGGCAAAAATGAGCCGACCGGAGTCAGCCTTTCACTCCGGTCGGCTCTTGAAATGAATTACATATGGACCGCATACGGCAGGGATACAGGAGCGCAAGGTTTTAGCTCCCCCCAGCTGTATGCAGTCCCGTATTGGTAAAAACGTGATGTAAACCTAGCCTAAGACAAAGAACTGGAGTGATTTCTACACGGCAACCTATCATATCTCAGCTTTCACTTTACCAGAGCTCATTTAGATATGAAAGCTGAGCTGTGATTGATTGTTATTGGCAAACCTCTCCTGTTTTTCTCTCACACGGTTTAATCGATCTGGGTCAATGTCTTTGTAACTGCTGTTAACCAATTGGGCTTTATTTACAAACATGATCCCGAATCTTTTTTTCTCAAGTTTGGTGCCCGAATTGTGTCACACGGAATTTACGACCAAAAAAAGAAAAAACTCTCCATTTTACAAAAAAAAACTGGAAAGGGGGCGTGGTCCCGACAGTTTTGAAAAATCACAACATATCTACTAAGGTTTAGACAGAAAATGTGGTGGATTTGAGCTGAGGAAAACCCAACAGATCAGAACAGTTGTGAAAAAAAAGAATACGTAGGGAAAATTGTAAAATGTAGGGAAAGATTAGTAAATACCTGTCGGAGATCAAAACCCACAAAGAAAACTCCACTCCACTCTTAGTAACTAAACCCAATGTGTTGGGGAAGTATAACAGTGCAGTATGAAGATTAAACTAGCACTGTGGAACTTGTATAGTGTGTTTATTGAGAGTCTCTGCAAGATTCACCTAATGCAGTGTGTATTTAAGTGTAATAACATAGTGAGCAGTAAATGAAATGCCGAAAGTGATTCTAGATCTTGTGTAGGTTAATAGAAGTTAAAGGGGTACTCCAGCGCTTAGACATCTTATCTCCTATTCAAGGGATAGGGGATAAAAAGCCTGATCGTGGGGGTCCCGCCGCTGGGGACCCCCGTGATCTTGCATGCAGCACCCCAGTTAAAATCAGTCCCTGGAGCATGTTCGCTTCGTGTCTGATTACCGGCGGCCATGGGACCAGCGGAGTGTGACGTCACGCCTCCGCCCCCTTGTAACGTCATGCTCCGCCCCTCAATGCAAGCCTATGGGAGGGGGCGTGACTGCTGCTGAGGCCTTATGACTGTGAAAAGTATAAAAATCCTAAGGGATGAACGTTTCAGTGGTTTCTCAGTTTACTGTCTTTTTATTGTAGGATTACGCACTCTCTCGCTTTGATGCATATTTTCAACAGAAACGTCTGTGGTCTTGAATTTCAAATGATTGTCCATCTGAATGGTCGACTCTTCAATCTCACATCCACACCTTAGGATGTTCTTCCCGTCCACGCTGATACCAACTCACGCCAGCTGGAAATTTGTCTACTGCACTTTCCATTGTCTACATAATTTTTCTCAATCATAGACATGACTTTCTATAAAGTAACCTGTTGTGTACTGTATGTTTTCCTATTATCTCTGTAGTTCAGAAGTTTGCCTACAAGCTGTAGTTTACAATGTCATTTATTCTGCACTGACTTTAGTTTGGTCATCATCAGGTAGATTTCGGAATTGTACTTCCAAACACGTAAACTAGAGTCCTGCATAGTCACCATTGTAATGTGGAACCTTTGCCAGTACGTTATAGGTTTCTTATAATGCACTTATTTCATTCCATCCAGACGTAGCAGGTGTATTGCTTTAAACAGAGGCTAAGACTGATCATGTAATTTAATGCAGGTATAATAAGAAATAACCAATGTTGAAAATCCGAAATCCACCCAGGGAGTGTATATACAAGGAGGGCCCTGGTTAATCCCTCTCTTCTAAATTCACATGCTTTAATTCTCTCTTCTAAATCCACATGCTTTAATTCTCTCTTCTAAATTCAAATGCTTTAATTCAGACATAGTTTGGCATGTCATTTGGCATATTCGAGGCTGTAAATGGCCCAGAGTAAAGCTTTTTCAGGCTTGAAAGGGGTACTCCGCTGCACACATCTTATCCCTTATCCAAAGGATAGGGGATAAGATGTTAGATCGCGAGGGTCCTGCCGCTTGGGACCCCCATGATCTCTGGGCCGGCACTCCTGTCATTTGGGGCACAGAGCGAACTCTGCTCCATGCCTGATGACTGGCGATGCAGGCCACCACGCCCCCTCCATTCAAGTCTATGGTAGAAGGCGTGACGGCTCTGTACTAGCTTTCACACCCCCTCCCATAGACATGAATGAAGGGGGCATGGTGTGATCTCCCGAACGCGGTAGCTGCAAGCTTCGGTGTTCCCGATGCCGCAGATGGTGGCCCTTGGATAGGGGATAAGATGTGTGCAGCGGAGTACCCCTTTAACTTCTACTGTGTCCCTAAAATAGCTGCAAGTACAACCAAAAACACCTCATAAAATGGGGAAAAATTTGCCAAAACACAGATTAAAAGCAGAAAAAAGATGAAAAATATGACAATTTTTAGATGGTTTTTGATTGAAAATTAGCATTTTTCTTCTTTTTTTAAGGCTCAAAATTAACCTCAAAACTGCTATGTAAACATAGCCTGAAAGAAAACCTTAGACTGTATTGACCCCTTTTATGCAGGAAAAGGGTCTGCCAAATGACATGTACAGTTTGAAGACCCCACCAAACAACTAGTCCTGTGTTATGTTCTGAAACTTATGACATAAGATGCTGAAGTCTATTGGGGACTGTGGGGTTATTTTATCAAAACAGCTTCTTTTTGCCTTGGACACACCTCTATTCTCTGGAATGGAGAACCACTTTTAATAGCTTCTCCTCCAGACACAATTATGTACAGTATTATCACACGGACGGATTACGCGCAAGTTTCCTACAGAGGAAAATCCACAGAAGATCCCATTGAAGTCAATGTAATCTGCTGCAGATTTTCCACTACCGGAATCTCGCAGGCAATCCACCCGTGTAAATGTAGGGGAGACCATGTAATACATAAATGGGTCTGGTGGTCTGGAGGGGAAGCTGCAATTAGTGTGGTTCTTCATTCCAGAGCATAGAAGGGAGTCCCAGGCAAAAAATATGCAGCAGGTAATCCGCCTGTGTGAACATACCCTAACACTAGACTTTTAGTAGCATGTATGGTCAGAAGTAAGGTGCTGAATGCCAGACTGGCTGTCCTTTATAAAGGGGTTGTTCTCATGAGCCAATCCCTTTTACGTGCAGTTATTCCTGATTTTTCAGGTTTTGAATGAAGGCAGGCTGTTACTTTAGCCACTGACTTGCAAGGGTGCATTGAATGGCTAATATCCTTTATCAGCTGCCGAACATGGTTTATACTTAGCATGGGAAATCTACAAAGCTTTAAACAATTAAAAGAACACTTATGCTTTGGTTGAAATGCATGTTTTCAGATCTAACATGACAAAACTTATCAGATAAATGCTGCTAAATAGGTCTGCGGATTATCTTCAAAGGGACTTTCTCTGTCACATCAGTCAGTGTAAAGAGGCCCTTGATGCTTCATTTGCCTTCATTCATTATACAAGGTAATGGTTATTATGCTTAAATACTCAATCTTTTCTAGTTTCACTAGTCTATGTACAATGACTGAATTTTAATGAAGCCCGTATAATTTATCCATAGTTTTTTTTTAATACAAATGTTATGTAAATAGAAGTTGTTGTGTTTTTTTTTTTGTTTTCTCAATAACTTGTTGCCTTTCTTGCTGCATCTCTAAATGCCACTACCCGTGTTCTTCCAGTATCATGACACTATACTCTGGCATCATTATCAGCTGTGTCATGCAACGTGCAAGAGCGCCTCCACAGGCCACTGTCTGATTAGGCAGGATGTGATTCTGTGAAGGTAGACTTTAATTGTTCTTTGTATTGTGTTTGCAGCAGCCATTCTGAACAAGCAGAGCTGCATTGTAAAAGCATAAGAGATGGATAGATGAGCCTGTTTCAGGCTACTCCAGCTACCCTATGCAACACAAATGTTGTCGGCACTGTATACCACGAGCGCTGGGGGGGTGGCTGTTGTTTGGGGCGCAGTGGTGCTCCTGTACACCACAAGCCCTGGGGGGGGGGGGGGGGGGGGGGAGTTAAGGGGTTTTGTTTGGGGTGGCTGTCGGTGCTCTATGTTTGAAATGACAGGTACACTTTGGTTTTTCTTACGTTCAACATATTTATTATATCTTCAAAACATGCTTTCTAAAGACACACAATGATAAAAGTACCTCATTGACCCTGGGATCGACCCCTTTGCACAGACTTTAACCCCTTAAGGACGCAGCCCTTTTTCACCTTAAAGGGGTACTCCGGTGAAAACCTTTTTTCTTTTAAATCAACTGGTGGCAGAAAGTTAAACATATTTGTAAATTACTTCTATTAAAAAATCTTAATCCTTCCAGTAATTATTAGCTGCTAAATGCTACAGAGGAAATTCCTTTCTTTTTGGAACACTGATGACATCACGAGCACAGCGCTCTCTGCTGACATCTCTGTCCATTTTAGCAACCGTGCATAGCAGATGTATAGCAGATGTATGCTAAGTGCAGCATGGTGGCTCAGTGCTTAGCACTGCTGCCTTGCAGTGCTGGGGACTTGGGTCCAAATCCCACCAAGGACAACAATAAATAAAGCGTTATTTTTATTATAATAACGTCAGCAGAGAGAACTGTGCTCGTGATGTGATCAGAGAGCATTCCAAAAAGAAAATAATTTCCTCTGTAGTATTCAGCAGCTAATAAGTACAGGAAGGATTAATATTTTTTAATAGAAGTAATTTACAAATATGTTTAACTTTCTGCCACTAGTTGATTTAAAAGAAAAAAAGTTTTCACCGGAGTACCCCTTTAAGGACTGAGCCCTTTTTTGCAATTCTGACCACCGTCACTTTACGAATTAATAACGCGAAAACGCTTTTACCGAATATTCTGATTCTGAGATTGTTTTTTCGTGACATATTCTACTTTATTTTGGTGGTAAATTTTCGGCATTACTTGCATCCTTTTTTGGTGAAAAATCCCCAAATTTCATGAAAATTTGGCATTTTTCTAACTTTGAAGCTCTCTACTTGTAAGCAAAATGGATATTCCCAATACATTTTATTTTTATTCACAAATACAATATGTCCACTTTATTTTGGCATCATAAAATGGACATATTTTTGCTTTTTGAAAAAATTAGAGGGCTTCAAAGTAGAGCATCAATTTTCAAAAAAAATCATGAAAATTGCTAAATCTGAAGGGACAGATGTTACAGAACTACAACTCTCAGCATGCCTGGACTGGGAGTTGTAGTTCTGTAACATCTGTCCCTTCAGATTTAGCAATTTTCATGAATTTTTTTGAAATGCTGGGAGTTGCAGTTTGGCCTTCCTAGTGGTTGCCACAGTAAAGATCGTTTTACTTTCAATGAACCCTCCCCCCCCCGTCGCTTCCCTACCTGATCCAGTATCCAGCAGTCTCCAGCGAAGATTCAGGGTCCCCAGGCATCTTCTCCTGCAGGTACTGGCCTCCATCTTCTTCCCACGATCCCCTCGACATCCAGGGGTGGGCAGAACGGGGGGTTGTCCCCACTGTCCTGCTCTGCCATTGGTCAGAATCAGTTCTGACCAATGGCAGGGGATTGGAGGAGATCGCAGCTCTGCGACCTCACTCCTAGCCCTCAAGATGATCGGGGCTGTCCCTGACAGCTCCGATCATCGCTATTTTCCAGGTGATCGGGTCACCAGAGACCCGATCAGCCCGGAATAGCAGAAAATCGCATGTCTGAATTGACATGCGATTTTCTGCGATCGCCGACATGGGGGGGGAGGTGTCTTAAGACCCCCCTGGGCGATGTGCCGGGGTGCCTGCTGAATGATTTCAGCATGAATCTCGATTCACTCCCCAACCGGCTTGCGGTGGGGACCGGAATTCCCACGGGCGTATCCATACGCCCTCAGTCCTTAAGGACTCGGGATGCAGGGCATATGCATATGCCCGGCGTCCTGAACAGGTTAAAGGGGTACTCCAGTGGAAAACTTTTTTTTTCTTTTATCAAGTTAAGAAGATTTGTAAATGACTTCTTTTTAAAAATCTTAACCCTTTCTGTACTTATCAGCTGCTGTATGCTCCACAGGAAGTTGTATTTCTTTCTGGAATTCTTTCAGGAACTGTCCAGAGTACAAGCAAATCCCCATAGCAAACCTATCCTGCTCTGGACAGGACTGAGGTGTCAGCAGAGAGCACTGTGGTCAGACAGAAAAGAACTCCAGAAAGAAATAAACTTCCTGTGGAGCATACTAGAGATGAGCGAATTTACAGTAAATTCGATTCGTCACAAACTTCTCGGCTCGGCAGTTGATGACTTATCCTGCATAAATTAGTTCAGCTTTCAGGTGCTCCCATGGGCTGGAAAAGGTGGATACAGTCCTAGGAGACTCTTTCCTAGGACTGTATCCACCTTTTCCAACCCACCAGAGCACCTGAAAGCTGAACTAATTTATGCAGGAAAAGCCATCAACTGCCAAGCCGAGAAGTTTGTGACGAATCGAATTTACTGTAAATTCGCTCATCTCTAGAGCATACAGCAGCTGATAAGTACTGGAAGGATTAAGATTTTTAAATAGAAGTCATTAGAGATGAGCGAACTTACAGTAAATTCGATTCGTCACGAACTTCTCGGCTCGGCAGTTGATGTCTTTTCCTGCGTAAATTAGTTCAGCATTCAGGTGCTCCGGTGGGCTGGAAAAGGTGGATACAGTCCTAGGAAAGAGTCTCCTTGGACTGTATCCACCTTTTCCAGCCCACCGGAGCACCTGAAGGCTGAACTAATTTACGGAGGAAAAGTCATCAACTGCCGAGCCGAGAAGTTCGTGACAAATCGAATTTACTGTAAGTTCGCTCATCTCTAGAAGTCCTTTATAAATCTGTTTAACTTTCTGGCACAAGTTGATTTAAAAAAAAATTAAAAAAATAATGTGTTGCAGTGGAGTACCCCTTTTTAGCCAGAGCTCCACTGTATACATAACACGAACCAGTACCCTTGTGTATATAGACTTTACTCCCTAGAACTACAACCCACTCACTAGTCTCCCTTTGTATATTTAGACCCCCTTTTTTATTTTTATTTTATATATATATACAGCCCCCCCCATAACTATGACCAGTAATGAAGTGGAAGAAGCATGATGATTAATGATGACAGTCTTTCTAAGATTTTCAGTGCCTTAGCAAACAGGTATGACAGTCTTAGATAAAAAAAAAAAAAGTCTCCGAGCTGGCGTGCCTCCTGACATTTCAGTGCATACCCTAGGTTAAAAACCCCTGGCCCAGGCTATGTAACTGTAGCATTGCCTTGATACAGTTGTATCCACTTCTCCCCTGAAAGCAGGACTAGCTATGTTCAGGTTTGCAGCATCTAAACGTAAATAGTGTTCTCATTCACTTAAAGCAAACTAAGGAAGCATTTGCGAATTCTAAAGCTGCTGCACATGTGCAGGGGAAAAATTGGATCTGTTTACACGTACAAAAATGGATAGTTAATCGATTCAATACAATTTACATAGACAGTCATGTAAAAATAAAGGATATGATTTTAATCTGTGAATCAGGACATAAGATTGTTGTCAAATCTGGCCAAAAAATTGGCAGAAAACATAAGCGGGTCAAAATGGGTGTATGAGTTTGGTACGATTTGTGAATAGAAGTGAATGGAATTAAAATTAAAAAGTTGAATGTGTGAACACACACATTTAACAAGGAAAAAAATAGTCAAAGTGGATATGTCTCACAAAGTACAATAATTTCAACAATCGATACTGATAAAACCTTATGGTGCCATCCTAGATGGCTTTACCTTTAGCTACCCTGCACAGGTTAACGTTCTGTAACCAGTCACAGCTAAGCTTTCTGTAATCTAAGAAATGAAAGCTGAGCTATGATTGGTTGCTATGGGAAAGCCAACAGTTTTTGTGACAGACAGATTGATAAATCTAGGCCGTTGTTTATTGCTGCCTATATGTCATACATAGAAAGTTGATTGTAGCAGGGCCTCATAGTAAAGGCATATCTCATGATCAATGTGTACATTGATCATGTCATATGAAAAAAGATTCAATTGTGGAATTTTTGGACACTGGGAGATTTATTAACTTGTCCTTGAATAAGATTCTCTTTTGCCCGTAGCAACCAATAACAGCTCAGCTTTAATTTTAACAGAGCAATTTGAGCAACCAAATCTTACTATAAAACTGCTTGATAAAACCTGTGATTTTGCCGTGAATGTCCCGATCAGCTTCGCTGAGCTACCTGCACCATTTGATTGCGCATTTAGATGCCGCAATCAACTTTGATTGTGGCATCTAAAGGGTTAATCCTGGGCCTCTGCCCAATCGGTGATGTCCGGCACTATCCGTGGGTATAAAACATGCTCAGCTCATGAGCACACTGCAAACTGCAGGAGCGGGACCAAGGCATACAGGTAAGCCCTTGGTCCTTGAGTACCAGGACACAAGGGTGTATCTGTACACCCTTCATCCTTAAAGGGGTACTCCGCTGTTCAGCGTTTGGAACAAACTGTTCCGAACGCTGGAACTGGTGCCGGGAGCTCGTGATGTCATAGCCCCCTCAATGCAAGTCTACGGGAGGGGGCATGATGGCTGTCATGCCCCCTCCTATAGACTTGCATTGAGGGGGCGGGCATGATGTAATGGGGGGGCAAGGCTATGACGTCACTAGCTCCCGGCTCCAGTGTTTGGAACAATTTGTTCCAAATGCTGAGCGACGGAGTACCCCTTTAAGAACTTAAATTTAAAGCGTACCTGTCAGATCCCACAAAAAAAATGTTACTCTACCTAATTTTGACCATGTACATCTAATGTTTATGCCTCTATCACCTATATTTATTAAAAAAAGACCTCTTGTCATTAGCTCACAGTGTTAAAAATCCTCTCTGGGTAAGGGGGCGTGCCCCTCCCTTGTGGTGGTTGGAGGTGATTGATGTGTCAGCTCATGCAGCCTTGTCCATGAGTCATCATTTGTCCATGACTCATGGACAAACCTGATGCTGCTGCAGAACTGGTTAGTGTTCCAGTAGGTATGGGGACCCCCAGTGGTGGGATTTTCAGGTGTAGTTTTCTTTATTAAATACTCAAAAATTTGGTGATCGATAGTGACACCTTGCCTGTCTCTATGTATACTTGTGTGCAACAGTCATTGCTATTGTGACTTTGGAGAACTGTAGTTGCTTTCTGCTTTCAAAAAGTCACCAAAACCTTTTGTGACCTGTTGTAATCTAGACATGGTAACTGAACTCACACCAGCTCACCTTGGAAAAGTGCAATACCAATACAACTCAGATCCCCCAGCAATGTTTGTAGTATAACAGAAAATATAAAATGTACATTTTCCAAAAAGGACTGCCTTAAAGTTTGTTTATATTCTGCCTGTTCCACCACTCCATGTACTCTCATAGTTTCCTAGGAGTTCCTTATGCCTATAACAGCTCTGTTCTAAGACTGTTGGGTCTCAGGTTACACTGGCTGGTTTTTGGCAGGGTGTAGAAAATTCTACTCATGCACTTGACGCTGAAGGACACAGAGGACGGAAGGCAGCAGCTGCGTAGCTGTGTCTATGCTCCTGTACGTGCTTGTATACCTGCTTGTAGATCCCTGAAAAAGTGTGATTAACAGGTGGGTAACTTATCTCTATAGCATATTTTGTATGCATACAGTTTATTTCTTCTTGTGTTTTCTCATGCTCTTGTTTATATCATTTTAAACAATTTTGTTTTATATACACATACTACTCTGCTAGCTGTCATTATTTGTCCTTTTATGTTTTCTTCATGGGGGAATAGCTATGACCTAGCTATTTATGGACTTTGTCCGCTTGTTTAGAACTTTCTCTAGTTGTTTACTTCATTGCACTGAGTAAAATGCTCCATGGTATCTGCCATTGTTTTAAGTATTGCTTAACATCTTGATAGAAACCTGTCATACATCAGAAACCAAGTTATCCACAAAGCTTTATTCTACTGAAAAAGTCCTAAAGAGTGTCCTTGTAGCCTCTGTCAAACTAGTATGTATGTATATGTGTGTGTATATATATATATGTGTGTGTGTGTGTGTGTGTGTGTGTGTGTGTGTATACCTTTCTGATTCTATAGAAAAGCGTAGTCAACTCTACCTTTCTGTGTAGAGGTATGTGTCTTTTAGCATAAAAGTTTATAGGTAATGTATGCCTACATACTGCCATACAACTGACCCTGTCAGTCAGTACTCGTGATGCAAATGTCTGATGGATCAAGGCCTTAAGTCTTTAAAGACTGAGATTTGTCATACCATTATAATGACCTTTTTAGATATAATGATCTGTATGGAGTGTTTTTACTGTATTTGTAGAAGTTGCATTAGATTTATCTTATAACAAATTTTTCTTCTTGCAGAAGGTTATTTAGTATTTTAGAAAAACAAACCGTAGCACCTTACCTAACAATTGGGCATTGTACTTCAGATGACTGAACATTACTGACGTAAATGGCCCTTTGCCTCATAAAGAGTAGTGGAATTTATTTTATATAGCTTTATGTAATTCTTAAAGGGATATTACACATGAAGTCTATTTCCTTTACATTCATGGCACACCTGGCTGTGATCCATTGTTCCCTCATATCAGTCTTTTGGGCTGGGGAAATTCTAGTGTTCTTAATAAAAATAAAAAAATGATGAAAGGAACACCAGAAAAGTGTCTGCACCACGAGCACTACTTTATCTCATATAAGCAGTGCTTTTTTTTTTTTTTATCAATGAGCCATTATGGCCCCATTGTGTGGGTTGCATAGTGGTGAGCTTAAAAAAATAAAAAGTTATTTGCGGCTCCTCTTTTGGTTTCTGATTTTGAAGTTCTAGTTTTGCAACAGCCAGTGAGCCACATTTTGGTGATCAATTTCTTCTAGACTACCAGTTGCCTTAAAAAATGTTGTAAACTCAAGAAAACCCCTGTCTGTATGACCTTGTAAGAGCATAAGGGCATCCTAGAGGTTGTCTCCTACTCAGCATTAATTTCTCTTAGCTTCCCTGTATTACATGGTCACACATTAACCTCAGTGGGTGCCGTATAATACTACATGCTGGCATCTTCAAGGAACCAGACCCCCCACCATCATCTAAATATCCTGGAAATTGTCATAGTTGGGTTGTTTTATGATCCATCCATCTGGAAATGCATTGGCATACTGGTTAACCTGTTGTAGTATTTGCTTGGTTGTTATCATGAATGTTTAGCTCATAAATGTCATTTAAGTTAATCTCTTCAAATAGAAACTGTAAGAATAGTTTAAGAGGAAAAAAGTCGTTGCCTTGATAGTTTTTTGTGTGTTGTTGTAATAATAAGGTCAGTAACAGGAAACTTATCTTTAAGGTCCCAGGGTCTGTTAAAGGATTACAGAAATATCCAAGTGTCAAGTCGTCCATTTATATTGATATTACCACCCTTTATTCAATATACATCCTGTAGTTTTACACGTTATTCCATCTTATTTCATATAGTCTGCTTTGAATCTGAGGTCCTGTTTTCTTTAACCTTTCACATACTTGGATTTAGTCCAAAGTTTCCATGTGAAGATAAATTTGCAAGTTGTGTTGTCGCTGTTCGGGTATGTGAATGTAGCCTGTAAATATATAGACAGGTCAGGAAGACACTGATTGTAAAATATTTATTGTGGTATTTACCATGGTATATATGTATATATGCAGTAATATAGTGAACAACAGTCAACGGATTATCTGTATAATCCCAACTTTTAATGTCTTACATGCGCTCTCACAGATGTAGGCAATGTTTCATGACAGGGATGTCTGAATCATCCACTCATGGGCTACATCATAGAGATGGTTCCATGCCCTGGACTCTACTTCAACATTCCCATCCTCTACAGCTCAGATGCTGTGAAGAAACTACTGAAGGAAGGAGGCAAGCAGCAATAGAGGATTAAACGCTGAGTGCTGGAGGTGGTCGTGTGGTAGAGGGTGTGATGCAAAGGGCAGATGAAATTACCCTAGGGGCAGATGGCATTAACACCTTATTTGTGATGCCAGGGTGTGGTTTATCCTCAATACCACCCGAAGGTATACCGCTGGATCCTGGGATAGGCACGGGGGCAACAATGACTCCGACGCCAAGTTATGAACAACAGTAGCTTTACTGTGGTTAGACAGGTGGAAAAGTTCAGCCAGGCCAACAGAGGTGACCAATTACTTCAGAGACCTTAACGGCTTGCTGTGACTTGTAGTAGAGGTGGACAATTTATTGCAGGCCACGTTGACTAGACAGATGACTGACTTGACTGACTTGTGGCTGAGAAGACTGTGACTGTGGGTTACTTGCAGGTTGGTAGCTTGTGGCTGCAGACTTGACTTGAGGCTTCCTATGACTCTGGACACATGACTTGACTGGACCTCAGCAAAGGCTAAGAGAGAGTGCAGAGGCTCCACCCAGGGCTTATATGGGGGAGACTCTGGTGGGGTCCCATTGGTCATCCCTAGGTCACCTGGTCACTGATACCTCATGGTAAACAGTCTTAAAGATACAACACTCTTGCATACACTGTATATAAAATATGGATAATCTACAATTACAACAAACAGATGCAAGGAGGGGGGGGGGGGCAGGGGACACTGCAGGAGGCTGCCTGACAGGGCAGTAAGGGGGGTACAGCGTAACACCTCCCGTATTGGGTCACCACAAACTCTTCTTAAACACAGCTGTCCTCAGCGCCCAGTCCTTTAGGGCAGACAACTAACAGTGGCCACTGGGGCCTAGACTGACAGTTCCTAGGGCATTATTGTTGGATGTCCTTCACAGGTCTGATTGTGGGGAACAAAACAAAAACGAGTCCATGTGGCACTTTACGGAAAATGTCTATACATGCTCTTTATGATATCAAAACATAAACATGTGTGATTCATTACCCTTGTAACTGCATGGGTAACTAACGCTATACACTAAAACACATAAGTTGTGGATTGGGCTGCCAGAGGCTCTCTACCCAATGTCTTAGCTGCAGGGGCCCATCGGCACTAACCACTTCTCCCCAGAACTCTTAGGTAATTTTTTACTTTTACAATGAAGTTTCCTTTCCACAACGCACTCTGTCTCTGGCCAGTAGAGTACCCTGTACACGTGGACAGGAAGAAATGTTAGACATGTATACATCTGATTCTTGTGGACTGGGAGTATATGCACTGCTCAACAAAATAAAGGCAACACTTAAACAACACAATGTAACTCCAAGTCAATCACACTTCTGTGAAATCACACTGTCCACTCAGGAAGCAACAGTGATTGACAATCATTTTCACATGCTGTTGTGCAAATGGAACAGACAACAGGTGGAAATTATAGGCAATTAGCAAGACACTGCAGGAGGCGGCCTGTCAGGGCAGCAAAGGTATGGAGTAACACCTCCCGTACTGGGCTACCACAGTCGGCTCCACCCTGTGGGCACTTGCAGCTTATTTACTTATATATCACTGCAAATTGGGAACTGAATAAAGATAAAAACAGAAAGGATGCCCGCCTTGTGAGGATCATCAGGAAAAACTTGTGAAGAAAGATGCGGAGGCACTCGGGTATGCTGCGGTGAGTTTATTCAGGTATAGGTCATTCAAATGCCTATACAGTGCATAGTGAAAGTATTCGGCCCCTTGAACTTTTTAACCTTTTACCACATTTAAGGCTTCAAACATAAAGATATAAAACTGTAATTTTTTGTGAAGAATCAACAACAAGTGGGACACAATCATGAAGTGGAACAAAATTTATTGGATATTTCAAACTTTTTTAACAAATAAAAAACTGAAAAATTGGTTGTGCAAAATTATTCAGCTCCCTTAAGTTAATAATTTGTAGCACCACCTTTTGCTGCGATTACAGCTGTAAGTCGCTTGGGGTATGTCTCTACCAGTTTTGCACATCGAGAGACTGAAATTTTTGCCCATTCCTCCTTGCCAAACAGCTCGAGCTCAGTTAGTTTGGACAGAGAGCGTTTGTGAACAGCAGTTTTCAGTTCTTTACACAGATTCTCGATTGGATTCAGGTGTGGACTTTGACTTGGCCATTCTAACACCTGGATATGTTTATTTGTGAACCATTCCATTGTAGATTTTGCTTTATGTTTTGATCATTGTTTTGTTGGAAGACAAATCTCCGTCCCAGTCTCAGGTCTTTTGCAGACTCCATCAGGTTTTCTTCCATAATGGTCCTGTATTTGGCTCCATCCATCGTCCCTGCTGAAGAAAAGCAGGCCCAAACCATGATGCTGCCACCACATTTGACAGTGGGGATGGTGTGTTTAGGGTGTTGAGCTGTGTTGCTTTTACGCCAAACATAACATTTTGCATTGTTGCCAAAAAGTTTGATTTTGGTTTCATCTGACCAGAGCACCTTCTTCCACATGTTTGGTGTGTCTCCCAGGTGACTTGTGGCAAACTTTAAATGACACTTTTTATGGATATCTTTAAGAAATGGCTTTCTTCTTGCCAGGTCAGATTTGTGCAGGATACGACTGATTGTTGTCCTATGGACAGAGTCTCCCACCTCAGCTGTAGATCTCTGCAGTTCATCCAGAGTGTTCATGGGCCTCTTGGCTGCATCTCTGATCAGTCTTCTCCTTGTATGAGCTGAAAGTTTAGAGGGACGGCCAGGTCTTCGTAGATTTGCAGTGGTCTGATACTCCTCCCATTTCAATATTATTGCTTGTACAGTGCTCCTTGGGAAATCTTTTTGTATCCAAATCCGGCTTTAAACTTCTCCACAACAGTATCTCTGACCTGCCTGGTGTGTTCCTTGTTCTTCATGATGCTCTCTGCGCTTTAAACGGACCTCTGAGACTATCACAGTGCAGGTGCATTTATACAGAGACTTGATTACACACAGGTGGATTCTATTTATCATCATTAGTCATTTAGGTCAACATTGGATCATTCAGAAATCCTCACTGAACTTCTGGAGAGAGTTTGCTGCACTGAAAGTAAAGGGGCTGAATAATTTTGCACGCCCAATTTTTCAGTTTTTTATTTGTTAAAAAAGTTTGAAATATCCAATAAATTTCGTTCCACTTCATGATTGTATCCCACTTGTTGATTCTTCACAAAAAAATTACAGTTTTATATCTTTATGTTTTAAGCCTGAAATGTGGCAAAAGATCAAAAAGTTCAAGGGGGCCGAATACTTTCACTATGCACTTTACCTGAATAAACTCACCGCAGCATACCTGAGTGCCTCCGCATCTTTCTTCACGAGTTGGCTCTGTATTTTCTATATGAGCACCGGGGGCAAGCGGAGGATCCGTGAGTAGCGTGGGTGATTGCTCCATAACTACAGAGACTGTTTGCGTCCCAACTGCAATGCCAACATTTACTGTTTCTTCCTTATTGGATCATTGGGAAAAACGATTATGAGTGAGGCAAAATGGCTTCTTATTGAAAGGAGTTATGCTTAGACCACAACATCTATATGAGCTTATATGGAGTAAAATAATCTGCACCCTTGTGTTCCCTCCGGTATCGAAAGACATTCACTGTAAGAGCATATAACTGGAAACAATGTGCAAAGAGCACAGAAAATGGGACTTCTCTCGGGGCGCTTCTTCAGATAGACAAACTGACAACCCAGAAGAAGATTTAAAATTGGCTTTATTGGTCCAGACGCAATATTTCCAGACTGAATCGGGCGCTTCGCCAACACTGTGTTGCATTGCATTTGTACCAATACAGCTTAGTTTTTCATTTCCTTATTAGCTACCAGTTTAAGTGGTCCTCATTCTTAAATATTTGCCATTTAAGTAGTTAATTTAAGTGTGCATTGGGCATTATTTATGTTTGTCTGATAAATATAATAGAAGTACTTAAGTTGTATGCACATGAGTTTTTGAGGCTCATTTTGCATTTGCAACCAGTGTTTACAACTGTGAAATTGACCTTGGGCTGTATTTACACATGACAATAAGTAATTTGTACACATAACGGAGCACAAGAATATATATCCGTGATTTGTTCTGGGTTTGTGTAACAATATGTATTTCTTATCTGTGAAGGTCACAAGATGGCAGAAGCTCACCAAGCTGTGGCCTTCCAGTTCACTGTGACACCTGATGGAATTGATCTGCAGCTAGGTCGTGATGCTCTGCGACATCTCTACTTGTCTGGGCTGATAGCCTGTAGAAAACGCCTGATCACACTTAAGGTGACTGAGGATACTGTTCTGCTTTGTAATCGTGTAGTAATATATTATTTTGCAGTATATTTTTCACAGATATACAAAATTGTCATGATATATATGTAAGCTTTTTTAATGTACATTGATGCCTCGTATGTCCTTTGCATTTTTTATTTCTTGGATAAAACTATTCATCTGTGTAACTATATTTTTAGCTAATTTTATTAATGCTTTTTTATATGTACAGCTTTCTCTGTACTAAATCACAGTATGTAGGAAATAAAGAATGTCAAGAGTTGCTGGCTGTATTATTCGTAATGGTAACAAAAGAAAAAATTCTGGGAGCGGCCTCCAATCTATATTGAATATTGAATATACAACAGGTAGCAGACTTACACTTAGTGAGTGGTCTCCCCTTGACCACACACAAACTTCAAAAAGCCATATTGGAGTTTAGATGGTTTCACGTGTTTGCTACTCTCCTTTCCAATGGCATCTCATCCTACCTGATAAAAAATAGAAATCAATAAACACAAGAAAACTTAGGGGAGCGGACGTCCCATTCTGAACATATCCAAGTCTAAACACCTCTTACGGATAGATTTTCACCGACGGGAGCAGGTCCATCCAACTCCCACCGTGCCGGCTAGCTTCTGAATCCTTTCCCACAGTACCGTCACACTATGGGTCTTCAGCTGTTCTCCTGGATTTGGTAACTGTAAGTTTTTCTTTTGTGAATCAATGTCTCTTAATATTAAACTACTTTAACTCATGGCTTATGTTATAGCAACCATATTCTATTGCCCATGAGAAAAATAGACATTAAAACAAACTAAAAAAAGCACACAGGATCTAACGTGTTGCAGAGTTACCTCCTTCCTCAGGAATGTAATTCTACTATATGACTACTACCACCATTTGTACAAGCTCTCACGTCCACCAAATGAACGTTACTTTATCTCTGACCAACCTACTTTCGATTAAAATTCTCAAACAAGTACATACAGGTAAAAAAATATATATATATATTATACTCGCTCCAGTGTCTCATTAAAACCATTGGGAGAGAGCGTAGCCAATTTAAATATACAAAAACTTTTTCTTTTACATAATATAGCAAAGCTATCTAAGCTATCCTGAATCTGCTCTATGGGGATAACTGTTAGCAATTCTATATCTGCTTTGTGGATTAAAGAAAAATCTTGTGAAACACTATTTTTGGAATAACGATGCTTAATATTAAATCTATGGGAATTTATACCTTTCTGTTTGGGACATTCTTCCTATGTATTGAATCCCACAGGGACATTGCAAGACATACTGTATATAACAATCTATGTGCTTTTTAATTTCTACTACCTCCCCTGTAGAATTTCTAACGATTGTCTGTGCTCCATGTTTTACTTTCCCCCCCCCCCCCAAAGCCTTGTAATAAAAGCCATAATCATTATTTTTCTTCTGTTCTTTCCTTCTTCTATTCTTTTGTAGACCTTGATTTTTTTTATCTGTTCACTCCTGACTATACTACCTGCCTTTCTTTTCTCTCCTCTTATAATCTCTGGTGGGTAATTTTTTTCCTTTAAACCTTTCCTCTATGTACCTCCTAGTTGTCTTTCTTCTGAACAATGTCTTATACGCTTAAAGGGGTACTCTGGTGGAAAACTTATTTCTTTTTTTCTTTTTTTTCTTTTTTTTTAAGAACTGGTGCCAGAAAGTTAAACAGATTTGTAAATTACTTCTATTTAAAAATCTTAATCCTTTTAGTACTTTTTAGCAGCTGTATGCTACAGAGGAAATTCTTTACTTTTTGATTTTCTTTTTTGTGTTGTCCACAGTGCTCTCTGCTGTCACCTCTGTCCAGAGTAACATAGGTTTGCTATGGGGATTTTCTCCTGCTTTTGACAGTTCCTGATCCGGGCATCAGGTGTCTGCAGAGAGCACTGTGGACAACACAAAAAAAAGAAATAAAAACAAATAGATTTTCCTCTGTAGCATACAGCTGCTAAAAAGTACTGAAAGGATTAAGATTTTTTAATACAAGAAATTTACGAATCTGTTTAACTTTCTGACACCAGTTCCTTTAAAAAAAAAAAAAAAAAAAAAAAAGGTTTCCACCGGAGTACCCCTTTAAGTTGTCCAAATGGAATTTTTATCTTCCAGTTCCTTAAATGATCACTCGCATAATGTAGGTATCCATTAGCGTCAACAGATTTAAAGTGCGTTTTTGTATGCAATACATTATCTTTGTTGTAAATCTCCAAATCTAAAAATGTAATCTGTTCTTTACTAATATTCTCAGTAAATTTTAAAATTCATAAAAAACTTTTTCACATCATAATGAGGTCATCTCATACCGCCTATAAAACTCAATATGTGATCTAAAATTACTTTCTTCAAAAAAAACGCACCATGTACATATTTTCTAATACCGGTATGCATGTAGTGCCCTTTGCGGTCCCACAATGCTGAAAAAAAAAATCTTCATCAAAAATAAAATTAGTTTTTATTTAAAATAAATTCTAAACTTTCTTCTATAAAAAAAATTATATTTTATATTTTAATTGCCTACACTCACTCCCAATGGTTTTAATGAGACACTGGAGCGAATATATATTTATATTCTTACCTGTATGTAATTTTAATCAAAAGTAGGTTGGTCAGAGATAACGTAACTTTGGTGGACTTGAGAGCTTGTACGTTAGATCCTGTGTGCTTTTTTCAGTTTGTTTTCATGTCTGTTTTTCTGATGTGCAATAAAATATGGTTGCTATAACCTAAGCCATGAGTTAAAGGAGTTTATTACTAAGAGACAATAATTCACAAAATAGAAACTTACTGGTGCCAAACCCAGGAGAACAGCTGAAGACCCATAGTGGGACGGCACCGTGGGAAGCGATTCAAAAGCTAGCCGGCACAGGGGGCAGCTGAATGGACCTGCTCTCGTCGGTGAAGTAAGTTGTTAAACCTATCCGTAAGAGGTGTTTAGACTTGGATATGTTCAGAATGGGATGTCCGCTCCCCTAAATTTTTCTTGTGTTTATTGATTTCTGGCTGTATTATTAAAATGTATGTTTCATTCTAGATAATAGGCCTATGCTTTAAAGCAAGTTACTCTAATATCAATGCAAATGTAAAAGAATTCTAGGTAATTTCTAATGTTAAAACTTCACATAGTTTTCACAGTATAAAGTATACTAGCTAGCCATTCAAATAAAGTACAGAATGTCAGGCAGCAGCTCCTGTATTGTCTTGTAGATTAAGGAATAAAGCTTTTAAAGACTTTCTGTCATTCCTGCATTTACAGAGCTCTGTGCTTAGTGGTGTATATCCTGCCAGCCCCTCCACATGGTTTGCTGTTGTAGCTGTGACACTTGGCTCTTTATATGGAAAAGTGGATATATCATTTGGACTTATCACCAAGATCAGCAACCTATTACCTTTACAGTAAGTAACTATGAAGTAACAGATAAGAGATATCTGGTAGTTTCTTAGCTTCTCTCTCTAGGACAAGGTGGTCTCTAACATAGCATGTCTCCAGAATACCATAAAAAACTATGTTTGAAGCATGCTGCAGGTTTATGGTGTTTTTCCAAGCTAAAAAAATATTTCAAGGAGGCCTTAACCAGTGGATCACGGACAAAAATTCCTTCCAAATGATCTGTGTACATTAAAATAAACATATTTACCGTATTTATGTTCTTTTGTCCCCCATAAATGCGGAAATGGTTTATCAAGTGTGTATCTACATACACCTCACCATTCACCCATTTACAGCTACTGTTAAAGTTAGAATGGCCTTTACAAATATAAAGCTGCTTGCAGCCCATGTAAAGATTAAAGAGGCTGCAGTGAACACACAAGCACTACACCCTCCTCAAACAGCTGGTTAGGGGAGGTGCTAGGGAGCAGACCCCCACATGATTTTGGTGGCCTTTTCTGAGGATAGCACATTCATTTATAAAGGGTACTTCTCTTTCCACCAGGCAGCAGAAACCATGCACAAAATCCCAGCAACTCTGTATTCTGCTTATAAAGTAGGTGGTATATGAGATTGCTGGAAGTCTCATACATTGAAATACTTATGCAATGCAAGTCTATGAGACTTCTGACAATTCCGTTTACCAATCACTTTACGTATGGAATTGCCAGTATTTTGCACATGGATCCTGCCACCTGGTGAAAACAGAAGTACCCTTTAGGGTACGTTCACACATATGCAGATTTGAAGCACAGGATTTAATGCGCAGGATTTTCAATGTAAACTAAATGACTGAGCACAGCTTCTAATCTGCAGTTACAAATCCTGCGCAGGATCCTGTATGTGTTGTAGTACCCTTAAAGTCTGGATAAACTGTTCAACTGTTTTTTTTTTATATTTTAACTCTTTAAAGTCTAGTTTGTTTTTCCTGATTTCTGTTTACATTATGTATGTAGGCTACTGTTCCTAGATTATTAATGAGATACGCTTCTTCTTTATACCCCTCAGTTTGTTATTACCAAAACAACATTCTAGAAATGTTTTTGAGATGCAGGTGACAAGAACGCGAAAGGGACTGAATATGGGGAGTGAAAGACAGATCAGAGTCAAGTATAACTCCAAGACAGTGAGCCTGCTGCCCGGGAGTTATGGTAGTACCACATACCGAGATGGAAATGTCAGGGTTAGGTACAGTATCAGTTGAAGGAGAAAAAACGAGAAGTTCTGTTTTCGAAAGATTTAGTTTCAGATATAAAGAGGACATGATGTCTGAGACAGCAGAGAGACAGTCACTGGTATTCTGTAGGAGTGCAGGGGTGATATTGGAGGAAGAGGTATAGAGTTGGGTGTCATCAGCATAGAGGTGGTACTGGAAACCAAATCTACCAAAGCAGTGGCGGGCCATGCGACAATTGTATTAAAAGTCGCATGGACCTTAATACAATTGTCGTATAGAGTAATATAGGGCAGGGTTGAAATGCCCTGTGATTTCTTCTATATCTGGTCCATGCAACTTTTTTCACAGAAAAGTCGCACATGATAAATTAGTGACCACTGGACAAAGTGATCTAACTCAGATCACTTTATGGTCAGAAAAAATAAACAGTCTAAATGAAAAGTCGCAGGGGACCAGCCTGCGACTTTTTCTGTGACAAATTTAGGCTAAAAAAGCTGTCAGAACAGCTTGATAAATTCCCCTCTTTATCTCGAAAGAAATTACAAATAATGAGAATTATGCCCACCGACCACCGTGCCCCTGTACTAGAGAAATGTAATTCTAATATGCCATAATCTTCATTAAGTGTATATATTAATGAGATTTATTAGTATCACTGGATCGTCATTTGATCTGGCTGTTTTGCCTCTTTGCATCTTCAGAGACATAAGAGCTTATTATGACAACAGCCTTTTGTTTCGCCCATGTTTTCCTCATGTTTTGTATCTGTTTTCCCAATGTGCTTGTGTTATGATCCACCCATCTGGTGACAACAATCTTGAAGTGTGACTTTGGGAATAAGGTTACTCAATGTTAATGAACAGTGTCATGCCATAGCTCATAGTATTCATGGTTGTAGGTCTGATTGAGATTTCCTCTGTTTTGCATCATAGGCACTATTTTCATTGTCCTTTCTTTTCTTTTTCCCTCCATGTCTTTTATCTGTCTGATAATAGATCTGTAACTTCTCCTGAGTCCCGATCCGTGGCCAGTGCTGTTATATTCTCATCAGGAGTCTGGGTCTCTGGGATCCTTCTCTACCGTCAGCTTCTGCGCATGCTTCTTTCATACCATGGCTGGATGTTTGAACCACATGGAAAAAGAAGTTTAAAAACCAAAGTCTGGGGGGTAAGTCCAAAGTTGTTTTGTTTTTTTAATGATAATTTCCTGTTCCTTTAACATTAATTTTGTTATTAACTACTTCTCACCTTCACCATGTAACATAACAATCTAATGACATGGTCCCTGGACTTTACATGTTGGTTGTGATGGCACTTAAAGGGGTACTCCGACCCTAGACATCTTATCCCCTATCCAAAGGATATGGGATAAGATGTCAGATCGCCGCGGTCCCGCTGCTGGGGAGCCCCGAGATCCCCGCTGCAGCACCCCGCTATCATTACAGCACAGAACGAGTTCGCTCTGCACGTAATGATGCGCAATACAGGGGCTGGAGCATCGTTACGTCACGGCTCCGCCCCTCGTGACGTCACGGCCCGCCCCTTTCAATACAAGTCTATGGGAGGGGGCGCGGCGGTCGTCACGCCCCCTGCCATAGACTTGCATTAAGGGGACGGGCAGTGATGTCACGAGGGGCGGGGCCATGACGTCACGCGGCTCCGTCCAGTGTATCGCCTGTCTTTACGCACAGAGCGATCTCGCTCTGTGCAGTAATGATAGCGGAGTGCTGCAGCGGGGATCCCGGGGCTCCCCAGCAGCGGCACCGCGGCGATCTGACATCTTATCCCCTATCCTTTGGATAGGGGATAAGATGTCTAGGGGCGGAGTACCCCTTTAAAGCTCCTGCGTGCCTTGCTATGAGCAGGATTGGGTGGTCACATTGGCCATCTGATCTTGTGCTATGACAGGAAACAGAATTAATCAGTTCCCTGGCACTAATAGTCTTGTGCACAATGCTCTTATTAGACGCTTTGTTTCCAAAGGCAGAAGCTAAAGAAAATTGTGATGTTATTAAAGGGATACTCCACTTTAGATAAATGTATTCACTATCTGATGATTGGGTGAGCAAGCTGTCACTGTTCAGCATGTGGAGGCTGTCTCAGAAGATGGGGGCTGGTGTTGTGAAGCGCTCTGCAGGCAGATGCAGTTTCTAGAGGTGAGAGATGGGGCTCTGTTTGGGAGATTACAAGGGTTGGGCTTAGGGTTCACAGAGGTCAGACACCCCATGATCAGGGCATAAGTGTATCTGAAGTGGAGTTCCCCATTAATAACATCACAATGTTCCTTAGATTCTGCCTTTGGAAACAAAACGCTTAATATGAAGGGTATTTCGATGTCTAGTATAAAGCATTGCTTACCTGTCTGCCCCAGTTCTGTAACCACCAAAAGTTCAATTGTGCACTATTCACTAGTTCCTGGTGGAGTCGCTGCTTAATACTAAAACTTCCTCAGATCTTTATCCCTCACACAGCACTTCTGCCTGTTCCCCATCCAGACCTGTGGCTACAGTTCCCAGCTCACAGAAGCTACACATTGTCTGTTTTTACACGGTTAAGTTTGAATGCAGATTTTCTGCAGCAGATCGGCAGTGTGTGGACATACCCTTAGGGCATTGTGGGAGATTAGCTCGGTAGAACCAGTCAAATAGCAGCAAATTAGCAGCCAGACAGGTACTCAGAAGTAACATTTAAACAGGGCATTTGAAACTTAAAGGGGTCTAATTTCTTTCAAAAACAGCTCCACGTCTGTCTCTAGGTTGGGTGTGATTTTACAACTTGGCTCTATTCACTTCAATGGAACTGAGCTGCAGAACCACGCCCAACCTGGAGACAGACGGGCAGCTGGATTTAAAAGAAAGTTGCTCTGTTTTTTTTATTCCTGCATAACCCCTTTTAAGTCTTCACACTCATATATCCTGCTTGTCCAGCACTAAAAACACAGTTCTCTTCCTTGTCTATACAGGTGGCTTACTACCAGCCACCTAACACAACAGTCAACAAATTTGTTACTCGCACAGGCTGCAAACTTCCGGATTCAAACTCATCAGTGGTGCAGGTTCCTCACAGCTTTATTTGCAGACTGACTCTCCCTTAGTTTTTAAAGCCTAGTGATAAGCTGTCATCTTTAAAGGGGTACTCTGGTACTCAGATTTGTAAATTACTTCTTTTAAAAAATCTTAATCCTTCGGGAACTTATTAGCTGCTGAATACTACAGAGGAAATTCTTTTCTTTATGAAACACAGTGTTCTCTGCTGACATCATGACCACAGTGCTCTCTGCTGACCTCTCTGTCCATTTTAGGAACTGTCCAGAGCAGCATATGTTTTCTAAGGGGATTTTCTCCTACTCTGGACAGTTCTTAAAATGGACAGAGATGTCAGCAGAGAGCACTGTGCTCGTGATGTCAGCAGAGAGCTCTGTGTTCCAAAAAGAAAATAATTTCCTCTGTAGTATTCAGCAGCTAATATGGATTAAGATTTTTTTTTATAGAAGTAATTTACAAATCTGTTTAACTTTCTGGCACCAGTTGATTAAAAAAAAAAACAGTTTTCCACCGGATTACCCCTTTAACACCTGGGCTAGTCTGAAAACCTGGAGTGTCCTTCAAAGGCGATGAAAAGCCACACTACCAAACCTGCTTTTCATATCATACATATTCATGGCCGATAACAGGACGTACCAAAGTCCCTAGCAAGCGAAGAATTCATTATTTCTGGATTTCCTATATTTGAACCAGATTTCCCTGAACAAGATATTCGATTCCTAAAACCTGGCTTCCACATAGGACTATGAATTCTGGGTTTAGCGGAAGCTCATAGCCATGCGGCCATGTTTTTGTGTATGCATAGTTACATAATAGGCTATTACCAATAAAATAAGGGATCTGCATATGGGTTAATGTATTAATATATAAATATAGTAAGATGTCAAAAATACAAGATATATATATATATATATAAAAAAAAAAAAAAAACTTTACTGAACCTCCTAGCACCCCCCCTCTCACACACACACACACACACACACACACACACACCACAAACACAAAAACAAAAAGTACTCTGCACCTCTCCAAACCCATACTATAGGGGATATAGGGGATAACTAGCCAATCAGCAATGTTGGGAAGCCCAACAGAAAATGAATGGATGACCATGTGTGCTGTAGAGAAGCCCCATAGAGAATGAATGGATTGCTGGCTGATCATGTGTGCTGTAGAGAAGCCCCATAGAGAATGAATGGATTGCTGGCTGATCATGTGTGCTGTAGGGAAGCCCCATAGAGAATGAATGGTTTGCTGGCTGATCATGTGTGCTGTAGAGAAGCCCCATAGAGAATGAATGGATTGCTGGCTGATCATGTGTGCTGTAGGGAAGCCCCATAGAGAATGAATGGATTGCTGGCTGATCATGTGTGCTGTAGGGAAGCCCCATAGAGAATGAATGGATTGCTGGCTGATCATGTGTGCTGTAGGGAAGCCCCATAGAGAATGAATGGATTGCTGGCTGATCATGTGTGATGTAGGGAAGCCCCATAGAGAATGAATGGATTGCTGGCTGATCATGTGTGCTGTAGAGAAGCCCCATAGAGAATGAATGGATTGCTGGCTGATCATGTGTGCTGTAGGGAAGCCCCATAGAGAATGAATGGATTGCTGGCTGATCATGTGTGCTGTAGGGAAGCCCCATAGAGAATGAATGGATTGCTGGCTGATCATGTGTGCTGTAGGGAAGCTCAATAGAGAATGAATGGTTTGCTGGCTGATCATGTGTGATGTAGGGAAGCCCCATAGAGAATGAATGGATTGCTGGCTGATCATGTGTGCTGTAGGGAAGCCCCATAGAGAATGAATGGTTTGCTGGCTGATCATGTGTGCTGTAGGGAAGCCCCATAGAGAATGAATGGATTGCTGGCTGATCATGTGTGCTGTAGGGAAGCCCCATAGAGAATGAATGGATTGCTGGCTGATCATGTGTGCTGTAGAGAAGCCCCATAGAGAATGAATGGATTGCTGGCTGATCATGTGTGCTGTAGGGAAGCCCCAAAGAGAATGAATAGATTGCTGGCTGATCATGTGTGCTGTAGGGAAGCTCCATAGAGAATAATTGAATTCCTGTCTGATCATGTGTGCTGTAGGGAAGCCCCATAGAGAATGAATGGATTGCTGTCTGATCATGTGTGCTGTAGGGAAGCCCCATAGAGAATGAATGGATTGCTGGCTGATCATGTGTGCTGTAGGGAAGCTCAATAGAGAATGAATGGTTTGCTGGCTGATCATGTGTGCTGTAGGGAAGCCCCATAGAGAATGAATGGATTGCTGGCTGATCATGTGTGCTGTAGGGAAGCCCCATAGAGAATGAATGGATTGCTGGCTGATCGTGTGTGCTGTAGAGAAGCCCCATAGAGAATGAATGGATTGCTGGCTGATCATGTGTGCTGTAGAGAAGCCCCATAGAGAATGAATGGATTGCTGGCTGATCATGTGTGCTGTAGAGAAGCCCCATAGAGAATGAATGGATTGCTGGCTGATCATGTGTGCTGTAGAGAAGCCCCATAGAGAATGAATGGATTGCTGGCTGATCATGTGTGCTGTAGGGAAGCCCCATAGAGAATGAATGGATTGCTGGCTGATCATGTGTGCTGTAGGGAAGCTCCATAGAGAATGAATGAATTCCTGGCTGATCATGTGTGCTGTAGGGAAGCTCCATAGAGAATGAATGAATTCCTGTCTGATCATGTGTGCTGTAGGGAAGCCCCATAGAGAATGAATGGATTGCTGGCTGATCATGTGTGCTGTAGGGAAGCCCCATAGAGAATAAATGGATTGCTGGCTGATCATGTGTGCTGTAGAGAAGCCCCATAGAGAATGAATGGATTGCTGGCTGATCATGTGTGATGTAGGGAAGCTCCATAGAGAATGAATGAATTCCTGTCTGATCATGTGTGCTGTAGGGAAGCCCCATAGAGAATGAATGGATTGCTGGCTGATCATGTGTGATGTAGGGAAGCCCCATAGAGAATGAATGGATTGCTGGCTGATCATGTGTGCTGTAGGGAAGCTCCATAGAGAATGAATGAATTCCTGTCTGATCATGTGTGCTGTAGGGAAGCCCCATAGAGAATGAATGGATTGCTGGCTGATCATGTGTGATGTAGGGAAGCCCCATAGAGAATGAATGGATTGCTGGCTGATCATGTGTGCTGTAGGGAAGCCCCATAGAGAATAAATGGATTGCTGGCTGATCATGTGTGCTGTAGAGAAGCCCCATAGAGAATGAATGGATTGCTGGCTGATCATGTGTGCTGTAGAGAAGCCCCATAGAGAATGAATGAATTCCTGTCTGATCATGTGTGCTGTAGGGAAGCCCCATAGAGAATGAATGGATTGCTGGCTGATCATGTGTGATGTAGGGAAGCCCCATAGAGAATGAATGGATTGCTGGCTGATCATGTGTGCTGTAGGGAAGCCACATAGAGAATGAATAGATTGCTGGCTGATCATGTGTGCTGTAGGGAAGCCCCATAGAGAATGAATGAATTGCTGGCTGATCATGTGTGCTGTAGGGAAGCACCATAGAGAATGAATGGATTGCTGGCTGATCCTGTGTGCTGTAGGGAAGCCCCATAGAGAATGAATGGATTGCTGGCTGATCATGTGTGATGTAGGGAAGCCCCAAAGAGAATGAATGGATTGCTGGCTGATCATGTGTGCTGTAGAGAAGCCCCATAGAGAATGAATGGATTGCTGGCTGATCATGTGTGCTGTAGGGAAGCACCATAGGGAATGAATGGATTGCTGGCTGATCATGTGTGATGTAGGGAAGCCCCAAAGAGAATGAATGGATTGCTGGCTGATCATGTGTGCTGAAATTTGTCCTCCAATCATTCCTACCTTCCCATTTGTGTTAATACTTGACTATAGGGGTATGCTAGTTATCCACTGTGTCTAATTTGTTAGACCACTATTATATTTCAGTTTTCCCTTTTTTTAAGCATTCCAAAATATTTATTGCCACCTGTTAATGAAGGAAGGGGCCAACCTCGGTTATTACTAACTCATAGAAAATGCCCACTAGACCAATTAGTGTCTGAGAGAGGTAACCACTATAACCAAATAATAGGCAAAGGGGGCATTTCCTATGTGTCTGGAGAGAGAACAGTAGCACTGAGCAGAATGTCTGGTATCATCAGAACGACAACACTGGGGTAACCTCAGCAGGTAATTCCATTTATTTATTTTTTTCACTATAAGCAGTTTTCAACATTAAAATATTTTTACAGATAACTCCTTTAACGATGTCAGGCTAATATTGTGTAGGCCTGAAGTGACAGCTAGTTGAAATGATCAGCTTCTTATTATAAAAAGAACTAAACACTGTGCTGTATTCTGAAATATTCAAATCTTTTTTTAAATGTATCTGTCACAGGGTTGCATGAAGGTCATGGCTAGTCGACAGCCAATGCTCTACAGTTTCCAGATGTCTCTACCAAGGTTGCCTGTACCATCTCTAGGGGGCACTATAGACCGGGTAAGAAAACTAAATTGTTAGCGTACATTATTTTTAAACTAGTACTGAGCTCAGTGAGAAGCTATATGATCTCACTTTAAGTTATACTAAGCACATATTTCTTATGGTTTCTTGTGCACCAAACCCTTACACTGTAGTAGTAGTAGGAATGTTTATTTAGGTTGGTAGGTTACAAAACTGCTAAGAACGTCAGATTGTACAACATAAACTATATAAAGGATTTGTATCTGACCACTACTGTTTATTTCTGATCATTGTCTGATTTCATTGCAGTATCTACAGTCAGTGCAGCCTTTACTGGATGAGGAAAAGTACAATCACATGAAGCAACTGGCAGAAGATTTCCAAAAAGGCTTAGGACGCAAGCTGCAGAAATACCTTCATCTTAAGTCTTGGTGGGCAACAAATTATGTAGGTGCAGTATATGGCCTGTTTAGTAGTATTCACTTAGATCAGTTTCTTGAAAATATTGGCTGATGATATTCATAGATAAAGAAGTACATTAGACATCGTCTTACTTTACTGTGCACTTGTTTGTACATTCAGTCAATAGATCTTAAATTAGTTGCCGAGTTAACTTTAAAGTATATTAAACCTATTGAAAAAGGGGTAATTTCTTTAAAAAACTTTCCAGGACACTCGTCCGCTATCCACAGGAACCCAGCCGCTGGAGCAGCAGTCGGACATGCATGTTGCCATTCCATTTAATATTATGGGCTAAAAAAAGAAACCAAAGAAATGTACTTGGCTATCTTCAACCAGCCTATAGTGTTAAATGAAGCAGTAGCCATATCCAGCTACTACTTGTGATGGGTTCTGAGGCTCGTGAGGGTCTGACCACTAAGGCCCCCACAAATCAATAATTCCTCATCAATCCTGTGGATATATAATGATTGTCCTTTGTGGAAAAACACATGTAAGTATGATGATAAATATCTTACCTTAAATTGGATGTTAATTTTTTACATATTTAGAAAGTGTTTACATATCCTAGTTATTGGTTACTTTGTTAAGTAGAAGTATAGATTCTGTAATATTTATAGCCCATATCGTTTATTGTACATTTTGGGCTGGCTTTATTTTGGTAGACAAACTAGAATAAGCAGATCATTGAAGAACTGCCTGCAACTAAATCTATCCCTAGTGCACTATACATCCTGTAAAATATTTGTAGTACTAAAAATATGTGTATTATATCATCTACACATGTATATGTATTTGTATTAGATCACTTGTGGCAACTTGCATTTCATACTTTTTGCAGGTCAGTGACTGGTGGGAGGAGTATATTTACCTTCGCGGTCGAGGACCAATTATGGTGAACAGCAACTATTATGCAATGGTAAGACACTATAAATACTATGAACAAGCACTTGTTCGAGTTACACCGGCACTGCTTAGCACCTAATTTACTGTCCCGAAGGCATATAAGGGAGCCATCACAGAATTGTCCTCTAAATATGTCCTTTCTTAATTTAGACCTGTATTATCTTCATTGAGCACCCATCTTCCTTGCTGCTTATAACTGTACATTAGGTATGGAGCCTTGTGCCCTCTCTCCATAGCACTCTTCTTTATGCTGAGATCCATCATAATGTGATTCACTTGACAGGATGGTAGTCCACCAAATCCGACGGAGAGTGCTGACATAGTAATGTTGGCTGCGTTCACACATAACATTTTTAACATGCCTTTTTGCACAAAAATAAAATATAAACATGTTAAAGACACTATGTGTGAACAGCATCACTTACCCCATCTGAGACCCCACCTACAGTCTCTTCTGTAATTATGAGGTCACTAGATGTGGAGCTACAGAAAAAAAAGATGCTGCACAGGAACCCAGGTGGGCTAGGGTAAAGCACCTTACGGCACAGAGTATACAGCCATCTATATAGATGGGGTAGTATACGGTAAAGGCCAGAAGGAGTTAACAAGCAATGCTCAGCATTGCTATTTAACTCCTCCAGTGGTGGCCTGGCACAGAGTTCTCATCCAAGCAAGGGGGAGGGGGGGGGGGGGGGAAGAGATAGATAAATAGCACTTTTAACATTCTATATCCCCCCCCCCCCATTGTAATAAAAGTGGATATGAGCTGATACATAATATGTATATAAGCTGAGGACATAAATGTGAATATACAACATACATGTGCAAATTACAACATAAAAACTCCTCATCATTGACATTAAAGTATATAAAATAAATTAGCAGCCATCTGTACATTTACATATGTTGGCTTCTTAGATTTTTTTTTTGTATGTATTTACTATATTTGTTGAAATATACTGCCATTTGTTTCCATAAAATAGGATTTCATAACTGTGACTCTAACCACAAACCAAGCAGCACGGGCAGGAAATGCCATCCATGCCATGCTTATGTACCGTAGAAAACTGGAGAGAGGCCTCATACCACCAGTAAGTGAAGCCAAAATATCTTATCACTTGTATAGGAAACTAGATACTAGATTGAAGTTAACACAAGTGAAGTGGCCATGGAATTTTCATAAGACCGAAAAAAAAAAATGTGATCTATTTCTGGCATGTAATTTTGTTAACAGCTATAACCTACTTCTGTCACCAGGTCATGGCTCTTGGCATTGTCCCTTTGTGCTCATATCAAATGGAGAGAATGTTTAATACAACAAGGATTCCAGGAGTGGAGACCGGTGGGTACAAACATGGGAAAACAGGAAAACACATATTGTATAGATTTATATTAAACAAAAAATGTACGTGTAAGCCATGCGGACAGGTTTTTCATTTTCCAGCCCAGAAAGCAGGATATAACTTTTTAAAATTGATATTTTACACCCGGCAAATTTTAAAAGGCTCTGATATCCATATATCTAAATAATACTTTTGAAAATGGCATGCAAATATCCATACAAAATGTGAGCGTTAGGAGAAGGAAAATATTAGGTAATATGCAGGACATTTACTTTCCTTTAAAGGGGTACTCCGGTGGAAAACTTTTTTTTTTTTTAAATCAACTGGTGCCAGAAAGTTAAACAGATTTGTAAATGACTTCTATTAAAAATCTTAAGCCTACCAGTACTTATTAGCTGCTGAATACTACAGAGGAAATTATTTTCTTTTTGGAACACAGTGCTTTCTTCTGACATCATGACCATAGTGCTCTCTGCTGACATCTCTGTCCATTTTAAGAACTGTCCAGAGCAGCATATGTTTTCTATATTGATTTTCTCCTACTCTGGACAGTTGTTAAAATGGACAGAGGTGTCAGTAGAGAGCACTGTGGTCATGATGTCGGCAGAGAGCTCTGTGTTCCAAAAAGAAAATAATTTCCTCTGTAGTATTCAGCAACTAATAAGTACTGGAAGGATTAAGATTTTTTAATAGAAGTAATTTACAAATCTGTTTAATTTTCTGGCACCAGTTGATTAAAAAAAAGAAAAAAAAGTTTTCCACCGGAGTACCCCTTTAAGATGTTAAAAATACTGTAGAATGAAAAGATCTCAACATCCTTTTTATATGTTTTTCCACAGACCGCCTCCAGCATCTGGTTGAGAGCCGCCATGTGTGCGTGCACCACAAAGGTCGCTACTATCGTCTATGTCTATATGATGATCGAACACTCCTCAGCCCACGCCAGTTGCAAACACAAATTCAGCGCATTCTAGATGACCCAAGCCCAACACAACCGGGTGAGGAGAAGCTGGCTGCACTCACAGCAGGGGACCGGTGAGCACATAGCAGTAAGAGCTTTGAGAGTAGGAATTATTGCAATGTTTTGTACTTCAGAAAACTTATACAACAATAGTCAAATTTTTTTGTTTCATCTATGTGATGCCTTACAAGTCAGATTATCATACATTGTAATGAATAGATATGTCTACTATGAAACATGCTGTATTGCTGAAGACAGTGATATATGCGTATAAAAGCATATTTGTGCTAGTACGGGGGGGGAAAACTGTTTCAGTGGTCTTTTGTTTAGCAATGTCATATGTTCAGTGTAGGTGTGCCATGTACCCAGCATCAGACAGCAGTCATCCACAGTTAGACAAAGCACAGGCCCCTTTAAGAAGGTTTGAAAGGAGGGGCCAAAGGAGAGGCCATGTGCCTCCAAGGAAGAGGAAGTCCGGTGTTGGTGCGCAATGAGTAAGGTTCTCAAGACGAAGTGGATGGGCCTTGCAATCCCATGCAGCTAGATCAGACCAGTCCCTCACCAGTCCAGAGTGTGGCGGAAACAGAACCAAGCCCTGTTTAATCAGGACCTGCTGAGCAAACTGTACAGTGCAGACAGTCTAGATGCAGAGGGAATAGTGTGGTTGCATAAGTCCTCCCTTGTATAATGAGTGTGTGAATCCCTTTTGAGACAACTGAGAGGTGTCAAAAGGTGTCCTGTATACCCTTATATGTCAAACTTCAATAAACAACATTTCTAGCAGAACTTGGTGAGTGCTGGGACCTTGACTTTTCTACAATCCCTCTGAAGAGTCTGTCTCAACAGGGCCATTCCAGCTCAGGGAAGTTAAAGGGGTATTCCAGGGAAAAAGTTTTTTATATATATATCAACTGGCTCCAGAAAGTTAAACAGGTTTGTAAATGACTTCAATTAAAAAAATATTTATCCTTTCAATAATTATCAGCTGCTGGAGTTGTTCTTTTCTGTCTGACAACAGTGCTCTCTGCTGACACCTCTGCTTGTCTCGGGAACTGCACAGAGTAGAAGAGGTTTGCTATGGGGATTTGCTTCTACTCTGGACAGTTCCCGAGACAGGTGTCATCAGAGAGCACTTAAACAGAAAAGAACAACTCAACTTCAGCAGCTCATAAGTACTGAAAGGATTAAGATTTTTTTTTATAGAAGTAATTTACAAATCTGTTTAACTTTCTGGAGCCAGTTGATGTATAAAAAAAAGTTTTTTTCCTCGAATACCCCTTTAATAAACGGAAAATGGATCTCTGCACTCACTAGCAATTATGTTTTTTTTTTTTAAACTCGTTTTATTGACACTGAAATGCATTTATCAATTGTAATACATCAGGAAAATGGAAATAAAAAGGTATAAGCACAGAAAAGAAAACATTCTGGTACTCCAGGCAGACACTTGTCAGAGGTTTTGAGCATTAGATTTAAGTACATGTACTTAATATTGATTGAAAAAAACAGAACAGTGTCAATATAAACAGGGAAGAATACGTGAAGAAGTAATGAAAAATGCACTTACCCGATGGAATAACTTGCTAGAAGAACTTTATTCTAAAAAGCAATGAACTCACAGCGGGTAGGATCAGGGAGCACCTTGCGGCAACAGACTGTTTCCTGTGCCCAAGTGCACTTCCTCGGGCCGCGGGACAGTAAATACAACTGTGCAAACTATATAAATAAACAAAAGACTCATATACAAGTGCTCCCACATGACACCCCACCATAGCCATATTTGCGCCACTACACAGTAGTTCCCATTAGTCGGGCAATGATGGTGCTAATATACCACCCACCAGCCATATTGTTTGCCTAAACTGTGACATTAACAGCCTGAATCCCAGTATTTTACATAAACACAATCTAGTTGAATAAAATATTGTTCATATATTCACATACCCAGTTTTCACTTTGCAAATGCTTTCTTTTCCTTAGAATGCCTTGGGCACAGGCTCGGGCTAAGTTCTTCAGTCATGGTGTGAATCGGGTCTCTTTAAGTAGCATTGAACGAGGTGTCTTCTTTATCAGTTTGGATAGTGAAGAAGGAGGATATCAGGAGAATGACAAAAACTCCTTAAGCATCTATGCAAAGTCTCTGCTACACGGAAACTGTTACAACAGGTAACTTATCTAGCATTCATGATCACATTTAGCATATACAGTTTGTTGTATTGTTTCCTTTAAAGTGTACCTATCATTTGCACAAACTTTTAATATAATATAGCTATTAACATTATATTTATAATATATATTGGTTAAAAATGTGTATATTTTTGGGTGAAAAAATGCTGTCTTGTCCCTGTAGCTATTGTCTGTGTGCAGGGACAAAATACAGAAAATGTGGGTGAACAAGCAGGGCTCTGTGCACTGAGGACAAGCAGGGCTCTGTGCACTGAGGACAAGCAGGGCTCTGTGCACTGAGGACAAGCAGGGCTCTGTGCACTGAGGACAAGCAGGGCTCTGCACTGAGGACAAGCAGGGCTCTGTGCACTGAGGACAAGCAGGGCTCTGTGCACTGAGGACAAGCAGGGCTCTGTGCACTGAGGACAAGCAGGGCTCTGTGCACTGAGGACAAGCAGGGCTCTGTGCACTGAGGACAAGCAGGGCTCTGTGCACTGAGGACAAGCAGGGCTCTGTGCACTGAGGACAAGCAGGGCTCTGTGCACTGATTACAAGCAGGGCTCTGTGCACTGATTACAAGCAGGGCTCTGTGCACTGAGGACAAGCAGGGCTCTGTGCACTGAGGGCAAGCAGGGCTCTGTGCACTGAGGGCAAGCAGGGCTCTGCAGTGAGGGCAAGCGGGGCTCTGTGCAGTGAGGGCAAGCGGGGCTCTGTGCAGTGAGGGCAAGCGGGGCTCTGTGCAGTGAGGGCAAGCGGGGCTCTGTGCAGTGAGGGCAAGCGGGGCTCTGTGCAGTGAGGGCAAGCGGGGCTCTGTGCAGTGAGGACAAGCGGGGCTCTGTGCAGTGAGGACAAGCGGGGCTCTGTGCAGTGAGGACAAGCGGGGCTCTGTGCAGTGAGGACAAGCGGGGCTCTGTGCAGTGAGGACAAGCGGGGCTCTGTGCAGTGAGGACAGGCGGGGCTCTGTGCACTGAGGACAAGCGGGGCTCTGTGCACGGAGGACAAGCGGGGCTCTGTGCACTGAGGACAAGCGGGGCTCTGTGCAGTGAGGACAAGCGGGCCTCTGTGCAGTGAGGACAAGCGGGCCTCTGTGCAGTGAGGACAAGCAGGCCTCTGTGCAGTGAGGACAAGCAGGCCTCTGTGCAGTGAGGACAAGCAGGCCTCTGTGCAGTGAGGACAAGCAGGGCTCTGTACACTGAGGACAAGCAGGGCTCTGTGCAGTGAGGACAAGCATCGCTCTGTACACTGAGGCTCTGTGAAATGCCCCCGGCCAGGGGTGGACTGACTGCCTGGTCCGTTCGGACGTGGTCCAAGGGCCCCACCGGGTAAAGGGCCCGTCACCACTACTAAGGATCCAGGACACTCATCCCGGATCCCCAGCAGACAGTGCTCCTTTCTGCTGTATGTGCAACTCACACACATACAACAGAAAACATCCTCTCTGTGTGAGCCGCATCTGCGGCCTACACATAGAAGAGACGTGACCTCTTCCCCCACGCAGTGCAGGCGCTGATGACGTCACTCATTGGCACTTGCACTGTGGAGGATACTGTGCCCCTGCTGTGGAGATCGCTGTGTGGGACACATACAAGTGAGCCAAAAAAATCTTTTCTATCCTGGGGCTGGGGGGACCTAGGCCTGTACCTACCGCGGGGGACAGTGCTGCCTGTACCTGCTGTAGGGGACAATGTTGCCTGTACCTATTGTCAGTCATAACTATATAGGGGATTATTTAGAGGGAGGGGGTTGGGCCGTTGTGTGAGCCATATGTATTTTTTTTTTCTTATGTTAATTTATTGTTCATTTTGCTTTGTTCTTTTTATTTACAGCATTTATTTATTTATGTTTTATACGTTTTTATTTTACATTTTATGTCCCCACGTCAGGTCACAAAATACCTTTCGGGGGATTTTCTCACTACAATGCATTTTTTATTGCTGATTTCCCCATAACTGGGGCTGACATAGTTGCATCAAACAGAAAAGAACGATGTGGCACTCACCAGTACTGCAATCTTCTTCTTTATTATAGGTTACTTACATAGCGGGGACAGACATTTACAAATGACAGCAATGGTGTACAGATAAGAGGTGATCGCGGTTTTGTGCCTGCCGACATTTCGTCTGGCCTCCACACACATCCTTACGTCACTAGGGAGCGTATAAATACTTGCCCATACAATTAACCCTGTTAACACCGGTGACAAACACAGTGAATATAAAAACAAACTCCGGTCCTGTCATTCATTCCTCATTCCTGTCATTCATTCCTCATTCCTGTCATTCAGACCTATCGGGCCTAGTGCATCCAGTTAAATTATCCACTTTGCTTCTTTTTGCAATAGTATTTTGTTTCTGTCTCCTCCTCTCTTCAATATGTTAAGTCTCTCGAGTCCTGCAAATTTTAGGACTGAGGTGCCTCTACTACATGGGATATAAGCCTAGGGGCCCCTTTTCCAGATTTCACTGAATAGAAGTTTTCTCTAATTCTAATAAAGAGCTGTCTGGCTGTCTTCCCAATTTAATAGAATCCACACGGGCATATTGTTGCATATACTACAAATGCAGTCCTACATGTAATAAGTTGGTTCACTGTAATTTGATTACCTCCTAAATTAAAGTGCTTACATCCCATATTGAAATTACAAAAATTACAGTTATGGTACCATTTTAGTGAGCAAACTATGTTTTACACTTTCCTGCCTTTTTAGTTTATCACCTATGGTTATGTTTTTTTCTATATGTTACTAAAGGTTTTCTTACTACAATATCTCTTATCTCTGAATCACTTTCCAAGATATACAATTTTTTTCTTATTGCTTCTATAGCTTGATTATTAGAAGTGTTCTGAAATAAAAAAATAAAAAAAACTTTATTCCTTTTATCCTTTTGTTTTGTTTTAGATTTTAGGATATCTTTCCTTGTTACTTGACTGATTCTTTCTTGGCTTTTTTCTATAAATTTTTTGGGGGATATTTTTTTCCCAATAGCCTATCTTTTAATTCCTTGGCTTGTCTTTTATATGTCTCTTTTTCACTATTCTAACTATTACATCTATTCTTTTTAGACGTACTAGTTGTCCATATGGTATCCCAGTTTTGACACTGTTCGGATGTGAGCTATTATACTGTAAGATTGTATTTCTCGCCATCTTTTCTCTATATCCTTCTGTTCTTATGATCTAATTTTCAATGATCATTTTTAGAATTCTAATGATTCATTGCCAAAACAGCTAGTGAAACCTCATATTAATATCATTAATTATGTTTAAATATATTACAAATTCTTCAAATTGATCCTCGTCAAATTGATCCTCGTCCACAATCAGACAAATAATGTAATTCACTGTAAAAATGGATTCAGTGAAGAAAACACATCAATTTTTTCAAAAATTGCCAGGAATAAATTTGCATACGTGCAGGACACCAGCGTCCCCATCGGGGTCCCAGTGTCCTGCTTGTACCACTCATTCTCATATTTAAAAGTGCAGTTGCTTAATACCAAATCCAAAGCATTTTTAACGAAGAGTTTGAATTCCATCGTTTTTTTTCTGTACTATCAAGAAATTCTCTGATTGCCCTAGGGATGCTGGTGTACAGGCTCTCAACGTCCACTGACACCAGTCGGTAGCCTGGTTACCATTCGAACTCCTCTCGGATCTCTTGTAATTTGTAAGTATTTTTAATATATGACGGAATAGATGTAAGGAGGGGGCGCAATAACCAATCCAAGTATTTTGGTAATGCCTCGGTCACTGAGCCAATCCCTGCAACTATAGGTCTTCCAGGGGGTCAGCTCAGCGACTTATGGACTTTGGTGAGAGAATACCATTTTGCTGGCGCAGGGTGTAAAGGTAACAATTTTTCAGCTGTCCGGGAAGAAATTATGTTTTTCTCAACATATGTGCTTAACAATGTTTGCAGATTATTCTGTATTTTTTTAGTAGGGTCACACGATAGTTTAGTATTGGCTTCCTGGTTCTCCAACTGTTGTAGCGCCTCTTCTTTATAGTAATCGTTGCTCATCACTACTATACTTTCTCCTTTATCAAATCTACTAATACGGAGGTCACTGCGAGATTGTAACCATTTGATGGCTCTATTTTCTTTTACTGTTAGATTGTTTTGAGGAGTGGGCTATATTACAGATTTAATATCACTAATTACAGCTTTGGAAAATAAATATATTTGACTCATCGGCTGAACTGGTGGGGAGAAATTAGATTTTACCCCTTTCATAAATACCTCTAGTTCTTTTTTCGTATCACATATATTAATAACATACCCTTCCTCTGCCATTTCTACCAGCAATCTAACACACTTTTGTTCTTTCTCATCAAATTCTTGCACTATAGAGAAACCCAAGGGGCCTATCTCTGCTGGTATCTCTCCCTCCTAGTTTTGATGAGGTGCAATTTCAAAATGATTTATATAAAGGCATGAGAAAAATTAATCTGCGTACATTTTTCTGAAATAAAGGTGATGGTTTACAAAAAGGGGGAAATAAAAAGGAGAGCTAGATACCAGCAGAATAAATAGTGAAAAAGAGATTTATGAAAGACAAGCCCAGGAATTAAAAAATAGGCTATTGTATAGAAAATATCCCCAAAAAATTAATAGAAAAAAGCCAGGAAAGAATCAGTCAAGTAACAAAGAAAGAAATCCTAAAATCTAAAACAAAACAAAAGGATAAAAAGGAAAAAAAAAGTTGTTTTTATTGTTTCAGAACACTTCTAATAATCAAGCTATAGAAAGAGCAATGAGAAGCAATTGGTATATCTTGGAAAGCGATTCAGAGATAAGAGATATTGCAGAAATAAAACCTTTAATAACATATAAAAAAATCATAACCATAGGTGATAAATAGGGATGAGCGAATTGAATCTGATGAATCCAAATTTGTTACGAATTTCAGGAAAAATTTACTTCTCAACAAATGCAAATATCGCCACGATTCAATCGCACAAATCACTTCATTAAACTCCATTTAGTGCGGTCCAGGCTCTAGGGCATCTAAGATGGCAGCTCCACATGTCAGGACATAGGACAAGGAATGCTGGCATGGCGGGTAGGTGGGATGACCCTGAATCACATGCAGCCTATCAGCAGCCAGCCCTATATAATCGGCAGCCATCTTGCGGCCAGTCACATCAGCGTTCTATTGCAGAGAGAGAGGGACAGAGAGCAGTGTGTTGCACAGAAAAGCATTTTTACAGCAGCGATTCACCTCAAGGCTAAATCCAGCCTAGAAGCACTGATAGGGAAGGGAGAGAGATTGAGAGAGAGAGTGCAATTTTGGGTATAGTACACAGCGACTGTGTGCTGCAGCACTGGTGTGTACAACAGCTAAAAAGCTAATAATAACCAGCCAGTTAGGGTGAGCAGAGCACTAAAGCCATAATCCTCTGCTATTAGTGCCTAATACTGGTTGCGTAGCGGAGCGTATTGTCCTCTATTAAGTGTAACGTACATAGGTGGTGTACCATTTTGTTCCTGTTAAAGTCTTAAAGGCCTAGTTACTGTGAAAGGCCAGCCAAAAGTACACACCTGCTGCTGTTGTAGACAAATACTGTTTTAAGCGTAGTGGAGTGCATATTACTTCCCTCGTAAGTGCATACCACATATGTACATCTAAGTGGTGTACCATTTTGTTCCTGTTATAGTCATAATGGCCTAGTTACTGTGAAAGGCCAGCCAAAAATACACATCGGCTGCTTTTGTAGACAAATACTGTTTTAAGCGTAGTGGAGAGTATTGTACTCCCCTCATTTACGCACTAAGTATGTCAGGCAGAGAAGTGCCAGGACATGCACAGAGTGGCAGAGGCCTAAATTCATCAGGCACAGGCAGAGGTCGCAGCAGGCTAGGGGCAAGTGGCAGCAGGAGTCGCAGCGAGACGCCTGAGCTCCTGGTATCAGCTAGCGGTCGTGTCTCGACTAGCAACCCATCTGCTGTCATTGACTGGTTAACTCGGTCATCCACTTCAACACAAGTGACATCTGACACCCCCAGTCAACAGTCAGTGGGTTCCTCAGACACAACTATTAGTTGGCATGGCCCAGGAGCAATCCCTGTACTCCAATTGCCTCTGTCCTATGCTGTTCCCTCCCCCATAGAAATATCCTGTGCTGTGGGTTCAGCTCCACTTTTTAGTCAGGATGATCTACTAGAGGACAGTCAGCAGCTACTGCCTAGCCAAGAAGTGGAGGAGACATCCCTCGCTTCCTTCGCTAGGTGGGCAAGTAGTGATGAGGAGAGTGGCGTGGTAGGTGGTGTTGGGAGCATTCAGGCTACTGAAGCACTGTTCATGGACTTGAGGAGGACATCAGAAACGTGCAGACACAACTCGATGATGATGAAGCCGATCACACTTGGGAGCCGGGTGCAGTAGGGGCTTCATCATCATCATGATATAAGGGTGGCTGGTTGCCTGTGAGGCAGCCGTTAAGCTAGCAAGGTGGTAGCATGGTTGGGAGTCAGCATGGTGGCAGCAGTGGGAAGTCTGCAGCCTACCTGCCCGGGAGGTAGTGGAACAGGGGTCCCTGGAGTCGGCAGCAGTAGCAGTCAGTCAGTGGAGACTATTGGGGGGAAAATCAGCTACTCTGCGCTGTGGGAGTTTTTCATCAAGTAACCTGAGGATGTTAACATGGCCACAAGCAATTTAAAATAATATGTTTAATCTTTTCAATTGTGAGACCCTTTGGTCTCGTCAGGCTGCTGCCACCTCCAGACTGTGTCATTCTGTCACCATATGGTCTCCTCTTGTGGCTGCCACCTCCAGGCTTGGTCGTTCTGCCACATTTTGGTCTCCTCATGTTGGTGCCATCTCCAGGCTGTTCACTGTGCCGACATGTGGTCTCCTCATGCTGCTGGCACATTACATAAAATTTAATATGTAATTAATATGTTAATCTATTTGAAATCTTCAATTTAAATAAAAAAAAATCTTTTCGATTATGAGGCCCTATGGTCTCATCAGGCTGTTGCCACCTCCAGGCTCAGTCGTTCTGCCACTATATAGTCTCCTCTTGCTGCTGCAACCTCCAGGCTGTGTCATTGTGCCACCATATGGTCTCCTCGTGCTGTTGGCACCTTAAATTAAACTTAAAAAATTTTAATCAATCTAAAATCTTCAATTTAAATTTGACTAAATATCTTGAATTTTTTTCTATTGTGAGGCCCTATGGTCTCGTCGGGCTGCTGCCACCTCTTAGGCTCTGGGGGCGCTGAGAGGCAGGGGCTGCAACAGGTGGTCGCTCGCCTCGTGGAGGACAGCCAGCTCGATGCTTACCAGAATGGGTCCTGAAAAAAGGATTTAAAGGGTACCTCTCATCAAAAAAACTTTTGATATATTATAGATTAATGTATGCAGAATAACTTTACAATTGCATGTTATTAAAAAATATGCTACCAGTCCTGGCAGAAAGCATTTCAGACTCATGCTGGAGTCCTAAACACTACGAGCAGCCAGTCTGCTTTGTTCACAAAGGAGAACACTCAGAGCTGCCAGCCTGCTTTGTTCACAGCCTGTTTGGCTGTGAACAAAGCAGGCTGGCAGCTCTGAGTGTTTAGGACTCCAGCATGAGTCAGAAATGCTTGCTGACAGGACTGATCGGGAAAAATACAATAGAAAGAAGCCTATTTTTCATTAACGTGCTATTGGAAAGTTATTCAACATTCATTAATCTAAAGTATATCAAAAGTTTATTTGATGAGAGGTACCCTTTAAAAAAATGTAAATAACTTTAAATTATATAAAAATTACATAAAAATATCTCTTTAATCTCTTCAATTGTGAAGCCAAATGGTCTCCCGACCCTGCTGCCACATCCAGACGCTCTGCGTCAGTGATTCTAATAGCGATGCCTGTAATCTGCATGTCATACTGAATAACAGTACACTCCTTATGCCTGTTATGACAAGGCAAAGTGTTCTACACCCCTATTGAGGCTCTCTCTAAGCCAGAAATAGCCATTTTTAATAGAGATTTGCCGCAAATAAATTCGCACTGAAACAAATTTTTTGGGAAAATTTGGCGAATCAGCCGAATTGAATTTTTAAAAAAATTCGCTCATCCTAGTCATAAACTAAAAAGACAAGAAAGTGTAAAAGATAGCTGGCTCATTAAAATGGTACCAAAAGGAAAATTCTATTGACATAACTGTAATTTTTGTAATTTCAATATGAGATGTAAGCACTTTAATTTAGGAGGTAATCAAATTACAGTGAACTAACTTATTACATGTAGGACTGCATTTGTAGTATATGAAACAGTCTGCCCGCGTGGATTCTATTATATTGGGAAGACAGCCAGACAGCTCTTTATTAGAATTAGAGAAAACTTCTATTCAGTGAAGTCTGGAAAAGGAGCCCCTAGGCTTATATCCCATGTAGTAGAGGCACACGGAGCAGACACCTCAGTCCTAAAATTTGCAGGACTTGAGAGTGTTAACATATTGAAGAGAGGAGGAGACAGACACAAAATATTATTGCAAAAAGAAGCAAAGGGGATAATTAAACTGGATGCACTAGGCCCGATAGGTCTGAATGACAGGAATGACCAGAGCTCATTTTTATAAGGTTTTTATATTCACTATGTTTGTCTAAGGGTCCTTTTACATATATACCTCGTCCGTTGTCAATTCCCTCAGGCATTGCAAAAGCTGCTCCGAAGGGAAAAGGAAACCAGAACAAATCTCATTCGTTTGAATGGGAACGTTCTCAATCATCCGGCGTCTGTTTAGCCGCTGGATGATTTGACTAGCCGGACCGGCACAGACAGGGGAACGCATCTTGTTGCGTTCCCCTGTCCATGCCGCATACTGAGCCTGACACAATTGACATATGTCACCGGTATTAATAGGGTTAATTGTATGAGCAAGTATTTATACACCCCCTAGTGATGTAAGGATGTGTGTCGAGACCAGAAGAAGTGCTGGCAGGCACAAAATCGCGATTGCCTCTTATCTGTACACCCCTGCTGTCGTTTGTAAATTTCTGTCCCCGCTATGTAAGTAACCTATAATAAAAAAAGAAGATTGCAGAATTGGTGAGTGCCACATCGTTCTTTTCTGTTTGATGCATCTATTGGAATGTCTTTAATCATTGTCTGCACCACGATATACTGCTGGGCTCCACCATAGCAGTGGAGGGAAGTGCTGTGGGGGTCCCACCTGATACGAGCAGTGATAGATAATTCTACACCTGTGTTGGGGCTGACATAGCCATGGTTACGGGGAACTACAGCCTCATGACATTGTCTGCAAAGCTGATCTGGATCTGCAAATATCCTGCAGATATCTGGCATTGACAACACATGATCACCTGGCCAGGAAGCAGAAAATGGTGGAGATTTTTCAAACCTTCAGTACTTCTTTTTATTTCAGGTGGTTTGATAAGTCCTTCAGTCTGGTTGTGTTTAAAAATGGGAGGCTGGGTCTGAACGCTGAGCATTCCTGGGCTGATGCGCCAGTAATTGGACACATGTGGGAGGTACTGTGTTACAATAACTTTGATTTTCTTTAGATATATATAAATATTTTTTATAATGTTTATCCAGTGACATTGCATGACTGTAGGATGAGTACACTCAATCTGAAGAGCAGTCCCCCTCACATGTGATATTTGAATTTTTGTAGTTAGTTAACCGAGATGTTTGGTTTTGATAGGGGATACGTTTTACTGCATCTAGTACTCCTTTAATTTTGAGAAAACTGCAGCGAAATATTTGGCGATCTTTGTCTTTGAATTGTGCTTTTACATTTGTCATTGAAACTCTTTAGTTTGAAGTTTTATCATTTATCTAATGACTTTGTTGCCTCCTCCTCTTTTCTTCTTTCTATAATCCGTCTAGTTCATGTTGGCCACAGATTGTTTTGAATTGGGGTACACTGAGGATGGGAACTGCCAGGGAGATCCTGGAGTCGCATTGCCACTACCATTCAGACTGCAGTGGGATATTTCACCCATGGTAACTTTATATGTTTCGAACAATAATTTGAACAACATTTTGATGAGTTTGTGTGAATTTGAGAAAATGCCTTCTAACCCTAGTAGGAGATTAAAAGGGGGATTTTCTAAAAAGCAAAAATGTTGAAATTTGATGCATACCACATATGAGAACAAGTCTTATTTCTAGAAAGAATAATTTACATCACTGTTATTCTTTTTTTCTTTTGACATGATCACATCCTGGTTTTCTCTGTATTGTGTCCCTGCAGAGGTAGCCAGAGGGTTTACATCTTCTTTACTGCTTTTCGTGGCTCTGGGATTGATAGAGCCTCTCTTCAGCAGGCTCTATCAATCGAGTGCAGAGTACACAGATCAATGCAGTCCTATGGAACTACATTGATCTGAATGAGGAATCTAATGATTCCTCCTAAAAGTCCCTTATGAGTCTATTTACACGGCAGAATTTCTGCCGGCCGATTTCCGCTTGAAACGAAAGCCCATACACTTCTATCGAATTCCACATTCCCATTGACGGCATTCCACAAGCGGAAATTCCGAAGTGTCAATGGGAGTGTGGAATCCCATATAAGTGTATGGGCTTACATTTCAGGTGGAAATTCCGCTCCGAGTGATAAGACCCTAAGGGCTCCAACAAAGTGTAAAAAATAAAATTGAATTAAGATTTAACCCACATACATTAACCCCTTCCATATGAAAAGTTTTAATCACCCCCCTTTTCCCAAATTCCATTAAAAAAATGTAATCATAATAAAAATAAACATATTTAGTATTGCCACATGCAAAATTGTCTGAACTGTTAAAATGTAACATTATTTATCCCATACAATGAATCTCTTAAGCAGAACAAAAATACCAAATCTCAGAACTACGTATTTTTATCATATCATATACTCAAAAGAGGTAAAAAGCAGTCAAAAAGTCAGATCAGTACCACAATGGTACAGATAAAAACTACAGATCACGCAAAAAGTGAGCCTTCATAGAGTTCGGTAAGCAAAAAAATAAAAATGTTATAGTTGTCAGAAAATAGCATTTAAAAAAAAAATTCAAAATAAGTTTAGAATTTTTTTTTAACCATAGTAGAACGTGATGCAATCTATACAAATTGTGTATTGTATAAATCGTACAGGCCTAAAATATCAAGATTAAATTTGGTTGCTGGTCAATGCCGTAAAAAAAAGGAGGGTTTTTTATTTTTTCAATCTCACCTCATAAATATTTTTTTTTCTTGTTTTTGGATGGTCGCAATACTTTTATCAACCCAGAGATTCTCTAATAAAATATTGTCTGTCTTCTAGTGTCGAGAGGTCATTGAATCTTCATACCTCACAGCCAAAACACTTGCAGATGATGTGGATTTTTATTGCCTCCGCTTCACTGATTTTGGAAAAGGAGTTATCAAAAAATGTCGGAGCAGCCCTGATGCCTTCTTTCAGATTGCACTGCAGCTTGCCCATTATAGGGTAAATAGACTTTCCTTCCTTTAAAAAACTCTGTTAGTCAGAATGGACAGCAGGAAATCACTGTCAGACAGCTATGTAATGTCACCTGCATTTTTGTAGTCATTTTAACTACATGGATTTGACAGGTTAGGACATTTTAAGGCATTGTAAAAAGCTGTTTGTTTTGTGTAAATTAAATTTGCTGGCTTACTGTGACAAGAGTCAAGTTGCACTGCGCAGCAACACAACTTAACCCTTTCACTGCCAGTTTGCGGTGAACCAAACACTTTATGAAAGTTTGGTGAGCCAAACTTTCAGAAAGCTTGCTAAACTCTAATATTAAGATATTGATGTACAATACATACTTAACAGGTGAGATTCAATGGCTGAAACATAGCTCTATTGCTGTAAGGGTGCATTCTGAGGATGCTGTTAAGGGGTACTCTGAAAAAAAGTGAAAAACGGATGTTTTCAAATAAACTGGTGTCAGAAAGTTAAACAGATTTGTAAATTGATTATATTTAAAAATCTTAATCCTTCCAGTATTTATCAGATGCTGTATGCTCCAGAAAAAGTCATGCAGTCATTTCCAGTCTGACCCCACAGGACTCTCTGCCCACACCTCTGTTTGTGTTAGGAACTGTCCAGAGTGGAAGCAAATCCCATAGCAAACCTCTCCTGCTCTGGACAGTTCCTGACATGGACAGAGGTGTCAGCAGAAAGCTCTGTGGTCAGACTGGAAATAACTACACAACTTTCTGTGTAGTACAGAATAATAAGTAATGGAAGGCTAAAGATTTTTAAATAGAAGTAATTTACAAATCTTGTAAGGCAAAAAGGATTTGGATACCGCTCTCACCAGCGTCGGAAACCTCTCACACCTGTGCAGCAGACTGCCAGCAACGCCTCCGGCAACTCCTTATACTAGAAAAGAACTCCGTCCGGCACCAAAGTATGGGGTAAAAGGCTTGTCTTTATTTATTCCACAGCAGGTTACATACAGATCAAGATGTCTGACGCGTTTCGCGCTTTACAGGGCTTAATCGTAGACTAATGCACCTTGTAACAAACATGATTAAAATACTGAGCGATCCGGTCACATGACCTATCGCATCATCACATTAAAATTACACGGAAGAACTGGATACCTGGATAACACATGGATCGGGCTCTATTTGCATATCCTGAGGTAATTAACTACGCGCTAGTTCACACATTCCTACCTAGCGTTTTTTTTTTATGTTAATCTTTTTCTAGAATTATACGTATTTTACCGCAGACCTCATTAGTTTGTTATATCCATGACACTATCTACATACTTATATGTAACGATAGGACCATGTATATCCCTATACCGCTTGAGGACCAAAAGAAACCAAAAAACTACTACTACTAAACTGAGATCTAATTTAACGGCTACAAGGTATTATGAGAAGGCACCGAGGCTCACTCACTCCCCAAACTCCACAAGGGGATATTCCCGCCCCCATTAAGACCTATTGTGGCAGGTATTGGATCCCTTCTGGAGCGCTTGGGGGAGTGGATGGACCATCACTTGCAACCACTGACAAAAATCACCCCCACATTTTTACAGGACACTAAGCATGTTATCAATATACTTAACGGGGTGCACTGCGAAGATTCATTTTCATGGGCCACGTGCGATGTGGTAGTGCTCTACCCATCAATACCGTGGTCCCAGGGTCTAGAAGCACTAAAATTCCATTTGGAGAACTATAGTGGATACTCCCCTGGTCTGTGGGAATTTGTCGCAACAGAATTTTTGTTGAAACACAATTATTTCATGTTCGACGGTGACTTCTTCCTTCAGACCAGGGGAGCTTCAATGGGGGCGCAATATTCGCCCTCATTTGCTAACATATATATGTTCTTTTGGGAACAAAAATATATATTCAACCCTGACAGTCCGTTCTTTGGAGAGATCCACTGGATAGGAAGATTCATTGACGATTTGCTGATTATTTGGAAGGGTACTGAGGAACACTTTAGAGAATTTGTGCAGTATATTAGTAATAACAATTTAAACCTTAGATTTACCTCCTATTTCAGCAAGTCGTCGGTGAACTTCCTAGACATAACACTAACCAGCAATAAGGACAAAATAGAAGTATACCCCTTTAGGAAGGACACCGCAACGAACTCGGTGTTGTTGGCATCATCATGCCATCCAAGGCACGTGATCAACAATATCACATTCGGGGAACTCTGTCGAACCAAAAGGAACTGTTCAGACAAGGTGCGGTTTGAGCAGGTAAAAAAGGAAACAGTGGATAGGTTCAAAGAGAGGGGGTATGGAGAAAAAGTGCTCCTAGACTCAATAGAAAGAATTGACAATTTAGACAGGAAGGTGTTAACAACATACTCAAATAGAGAAAGCAGAAGAAAGAAATCAAAAAACAGAGATGATGGTATAAGAAAACCTTATTTTGGAGGGCGTGGCTTGGCGCCGACGGTGATGGCCGCACATTAGGAGGGCTCCTGCTCTGCTGGCCATAAAGGAGCTTTAAATCCACAAAGGTGACCCTGCTTTCAGATGGGGAAGAATTCCCGACGTGCACGAAACCCCTCCGCACCCGCCCGGCTGACTTTATCTACCTCCGGAGGCATACCACGCTACTTTCAGCCGTCCCCGGCCTCAGCTTCTTCCTCCCTCACCGCCATTACGGGACCTGCGCTGGGCCTGCGCTCCCGTTCCGGCGCTCACCCAGTGCTACCCACGAGGGATCTCTCTGCTTACCATCTGCCGAAGACACCAGGGACGCCTGCGCTCCGACTGCCGGTGACTGCAGCTGCTGTGACTGAGCCTGTGACCTCGCTTCAGCCGTCGGGGAGCAGCGCTACTGACCCTGCTCCGGATCTCCTGCCTGCTGCTGCGGCCCCTGTTGTGGGCTCTTCTCCTACTCTGGAACTGTTGCCTGTGGCGGTGAGTGCTGCTGGGGGACCTGTATTAACGGCAGATTCCCCCCCTATCCCCGCTCTGCAGCTGTCCCTGGTGGGCTCCTCTCCCTTGTCGCTGGGTGGACCTGCTGGGGCTCCATCTTGGGCCTCCTTGGTGGGGGGCCGGCCTTCTCCAGCAAGTTCTCTGCCGTGCTCAGCTACTCACTGCTGCTCGGCCTCCCACTCCCCTACACAAGTGGGACCTGCCTCTGTTCCCCCAGCCCATTCTCCTATTACCCCTCTGGACCCTCTAGCTGCCTGCTATACCCCCCCCCCCACGTTCCCCTAAGCCACAGAGGTCCAGGCAAGCTGCCATGCAGACCTCCATACCAGCTTCTGGGGCACTCCATCTGTCTCATAAGGGGACCGCTTGCTCTCAACCTGGGCCGGTAGCACCACCGGGGCCGACCCCAGCCCTTCTGTCCTGGGACTTGGCATCTGACTCTGATTTACCCTGCTCGGGCCTGTCTGTGCATTCCTCTGCTCTCCCTGATTTGAGCCAGCTCCTTTCCCAAATTCCTACTAAGGAGGACTTCCGCTCTCTTATTGCTGAGGTTAAAGAAGCCTGCCGAGCGGAGATCTCTATGCGACAGGACCTCCAGCATGTCTCTGACCGAGTGGATGGCTTGGAAGATGCTCATGATCACACCAGAGAGTATATTTCCCAGCTCCACTCTACCATTGCTTCTCAGAAGGACTTCCTTGGGGATCTCCATGCCCATGTTGAGGATCTGGACAATAGAGGGAGGCGTAACAATATTAGGGTGCGAGGGCTGCCGGAAGCTGCACGTGAGGAGGACCTTTTTGCCACCCTGGAAACCATTTTTAACCTGATACTTGGCGAACCCCCCTCCCATAGGATCAAACTGGACGGAGCTCACAGGGCGCTTCGTCCTAAATCTGCCTCGGGCGCTCCACGGGATGTTATTTGCTGTGTGCATGATTTCCAAGTTAAAGAAGCTATAATGGCTAAGGCCAGGTCCCTGAGACATTTTGACTTCAATGGGGCTCCTCTTCAACTTTTTCAGGACTTGTCCTGGTTAACCCTCAGGAAGCGACGACTGCTCCAACCCCTCCTGGAGGTCCTACGCTCTCATCAGGTGCCGTATAGGTGGAATTTTCCATTCGGGCTCCATGCCCGCAGAGATGGTCGCTCCGCTGTTTTACGCTCCTTTTCTGACCTTCAAGCCTTCTGCTCCACCTTGGAATTGCCTGTGCCTCAGTTGGAAGATTGGGACTTGATGTCTCCCCCTCCACCTTTGCCTCCTGTGTGGCAACCAGTCCGAGCTCGCCGGTCTGGTTCTCAGCGGAAGTCTTCACCACCCGCCCTGGGGGCCCCGACTCGGGCTCCCCCCTGAGTTTCTGACTGGGACGTTGTATTTTTTCCTCAATACTTTTTGCTTGGGGGTTCCTGCTGGACTCTGTCTGTCCCCTGATTGACGGAGATTATCCCCTCCGAGCGGTTGACATTTGTTCTAGTTTTATATTATCCCCATCATTATAGTACAGTTGCATTTTTTGGTCACCTGTGGTTCTTATTCATATGTGTTTTTTCTGCAATGGCTTCAGAGTTGGGCACCTACCTTTTTGGTGGTGGTTTTCCAGTTGGCTCCTTCCATTTCCCCTCCTGAGGCCATAGTTATGGATCGCTCATGCTTTGGTTCATGGTCCACATTGATGGTCCTGGCCTCCGCATTGGCTTCCTGGTCAATGGTTTATTTTACTATTATCTGTTGTACTTTATTTGTTTGTTTGTTTATCTGGTATCTGTTTGGTCTTTCGTCGTTTTGTTTGTCTTTGTGTTTTCTCTTGATTTGGTGTTGTTTTCTGTTGGTCTTCTGTTGTCTTGTGTGTCCTTTTCCCCTTTTTTTCTCCCGCCTTAGATTCCCTTCTCCTGTCCGTACAGTTGCTGGTCCCTGCTCTTTTCCAGTCCCCATTGAGGTTTTGGTGCTGCCCGGTGTATCCTACCAGGTTGTTCTTGTGAGTATGCTTCTTTATGGCTGTTTCTTTTTCTTCACTCACCCGCCATGGTCAGGTGTGTTTCCCTGAATGTTAAGGGGCTTAATTCCCCCACTAAGCGACGCCTACTTCAAAGGGAGTTGGTTGGTTTACATGCTGATATAGTTTTCCTTCAGGAGACGCACTTCGACCATTCTGGGTCTTTCCAATTTCTTCAACACCTGTTCCCCCAGTCTTACTCAGCTACCACGAGTAGGAAAACAGCGGGGGTGGCTATTCTGGTCTCTAGGTCCTGCTCGCTTCAAGTTTCTTCCTCTCTCTCTGACCCTATGGGACGATACGTAATCTTAGAGGGTACTCTGGGAGGGGTCCCCCTTTTGCTCTGTAATGTCTATGCGCCTAACACTTCGCAAATCCCTTTCCTGCGTAGGGTTTTTGCTAAACTCCAGAGGTATCCCCCATCTGCATGGTTAGTGGGCGGTGACTTCAACCTCATTTTTTCCCCATCCTTGGACCGCCATTCTGTTACTAGTGCTCCCCCTGCACCTGCGCAGCTGCGCCTGGCTTCGCTTTTTCGACGTCTCATACGTAACTCCTCGCTCTACGATTTGTGGCGGATTGGCCATCCGACGGAGCGCTCTTTTAGTTTTTACTCATCCCCACAAATTGCATACTCGTATTGATTATTTTTTTGGGAATCTCCCTATGGTGCGCATGCTCTCTGATACTTCTCTAGATCCTATCTCCTGGTCTGACCACTGTCCAGTTCTTCTCTCTTTTTCTTCTACCCCTTCCTCTCTGAGATCCTGTCATTGGAGGATGAACGACTCTCTTCTTATAACCTTACCTTCCCGTGAGTCAATTCAGCAGTGTATTTCCGACTACTTTACCACTAATGATGGCTCTGTATCCTCTCAGGCTATCCTTTGGGAAGCTCACAAATCGGTGATCCGGGGCCATTGCATTGCTCTGGGCGCCGGTCTCAAGCGGAGCGCTCTGAATCGATCTCGGGAACTTCGTATGGAGATTGCTCGACTGGAGGCTCTCTTGTTGTGTTCTCCTTCTGTTTCGACCCTGAGGAGCTTGGTGGCAGCTCGGGCACGCTTAAGCGACCTGGCTCTCCATAAAGTTGAGAGGCAATTGCTTTATGCTAGGCAGCGTTTCTATGAGAAGGGTAACAAGGCCCACACTATGCTGGCGAGACGGTTGCGTGACCGGGCTGCTGCTCAATCCCCCTCAGCTTTGAAGGACCCTGCTGGGGTGCTTCATTACCACCCTGCTGATACCTCTCGTCTGTTTGTTGACTATTACACTAATCTTTACTCACTTCCTTCCCAGTTGCCATCCGACCCGGGGGAGAGAGTGGCGGCCCTAGATGCCTATCTTTCTCAATGTGGATTGCCCTCTCTTTCAGGGGCAGACCAGGATGCTCTTAATGCTCCTATTACTGGAGAGGAGATCTCTGAGGTCCTTAAATCTCTCCCCTCTGGTCGCTCCCCTGGGCCGGATGGCTTCCCTTACCTGTATTATAAAACATTTTCATCTTTGTTAGTGCCTAAACTTGTCCCCCTTTTCAATTCCTTTCTAGACGGAGAAACGATCCCGCAGTCTTTCTTGCACTCCCTTATCACCCTCATACCCAAGCCTGGTAAGGATCCTCACGATTGTTCGAGTTACCGGCCCATTGCCCTCCTTAACTCTGACCTTAAGCTTTTTTCCAAGGTTTTGGCAGTTAGACTATGCTCCTTCCTCCCGGCCCTTGTTCATAAGGACCAGGTTGGATTTATCCCTTGTCGCCAGGGTGGAGACAACACTAGGAGGGTAGTGGACCTGATTGATTTTAACAATCGGAGATCTGAACAGGCATTAATTCTTAGTCTTGATGCTGAGAAGGCTTTTGATAGGCTTGGGTGGCCGTTCCTTTTTGCTACCTTACAGAAATTTGGGATTTCGGGGAAGTTTTTGACTGCACTGCGGGGTCTCTACTCCTCCCCTACAGCTTCACTTAAACTTCCTCACTCGCCATCTCCTACTTTTTCTTTGTTTAATGGGACTCGTCAGGGTTGCCCGTTATCCCCGCTGATCTTTGCACTCTGTATTGAGCCCTTGGCTGCCATGATCAGGGGCGATCCGGACATAACTGGTATTTCCTTACATGATAGGGAGTTCAAGGTTTGTTTATTTGCTGATGATGTCCTTCTTACGCTTTCTCGACCTCTACTGTCTCTTCCTTCTCTCTATAGGGTCCTGCATGACTATGGGGTGGTTTCTGGCTACAAGGTAAATCTTTCTAAGTCAGAGGCTCTTCCTCTTAACCTTCCCCCTCATCTTTCTACTCTTTTACGCTCTAACTTTTCTTTTCGGTGGTCTCCCTCTGCTATTAAATACCTTGGGGTCTGGATCTCCTCTCACTATTCCTCACTATACTCTACCAACTATCTCCCCCTATTCAGGGATCTCCGTGCCCTTATGGAAAAATGGCGCTCGCAATATATTTCTTTTTTTGGCCGCATTGCTGCGGTGAAAATGACTGTCCTTCCGAAACTCCTCTACTTTTTTGAAACCCTGCCAGTTCGGGTCCCGCTGTCGGCCCTGCGCTCCCTACAGGTGGCTATATTTTGGTTCATTTGGGACGGTAAAAGGCATCGGCTACCGATGTCCGTGATGTTGGCTGGGCGGGCGTTTGGGGGTCTGGCGGTCCCGGATGTAGTGAAGTATTACTGGGCTGCCCATTTGCGCCATCTCGCGGCGTGGTCCACCTATCATGCCTACAGCCGCTGGATGGAAATAGAGAAGCTGTGGTTAGCGCCTATCCACCCTATCGCTCTCCTTTGGACTCTTCCTGCCTCTGCTCCTACTCTCTCCCCTCTCCTGGGTCCTATGGCATTTTCTAAATATGTGTGGAATTACTGTTCTGTCAAATTTAAATTACTGTCTCCCTCTTCCCCTCTTCAATCTTTCCTTTATCATCCTAGTTTTCCCCCTGGCCGGACCTCTCTTATGGTAAGGCAATGGGGGTCTAGAGGCCTTTTTTGCTGGGCGGATGTAGTTGACCCTTTGATGCGTACCCTCTTGCCCTTCTCTCAGTTACAGTCTCGTTGGGATCTCCCCTCGTCTGAGCGTTTTCATTATTCACAGCTACGACACTTTATGTCCTCCATGCTGGGTGCGCTAGTGGTATCTTCCCCTACGGGGTTTGAACGGCTGTGTCGTGGTGGACCTCAGGCGAGGGGGCTTCTCTCCGATATTTATTCCTTGCTAATCCAACCTCAGGAGGGAGTCCTGGTATCTCATCACTATATGTCTCGCTGGGAGGAGGCGCTTAATACTACTATCACTCTCCCTCAATGGAAGATAATATGGGAGCGGGCCTCTAGGGCATCTATATGTACGGCTTATAAGGAGACTCAATATAAATTACTTATGGGTTGGTACCATACTCCAGAGTTATTGAATAGGCTGAATCCCGATATCCCCCCCCAGTGCTGGCGTTGTGGGGTGGGTTTGGGCTCACTGTTTCATGTTTTCTGGTCCTGCCCTCTTATCACGGGGTACTGGGAGTTAGTGAGTCGTTTGGTATCAGATGTCCTTGGAGTCTCAGTCCCTCCTGACCCTCAGGTCTACCTCTTGCACCTTTCACACTCTGCTCTGCCCAAGAAACTGTTTAAACTGGCTATGCATATGTTCTTGGCAGCTAAGACACTTGTTGCTAAATGCTGGAAGAGGACTCTTCCTCCCTCTGAATCGGACCTACTCTCCCGAATACGTGATATACGCTCTTTAGAATACCTCACTGCCTCTTTGAATAATACTATCCCTGCCTTTCTTTCAGTTTGGGAACCATGGGACCGTTTCTCTGACAGGCAACCTCCCTGAAGCGGTACTGACATCTTCCTCCCCCCCCTCTTTCCCCTCCCTCCTTGTTCCCCCTCCCCCCCCCTTTTCTGTTTGTTTGTTTGTTGTTGTTTGTTCGAGGTTCTGTTGTCCTTGTCTCCTTTTTGTCTTTGTTTCTGTCTTCTCTCTTTGTCTTCGTGTTGTAGAGTCTTAATTCTCTCTTTGAGTATTTGGCTATAAACCTATGTTCATTTACTACAGTCTTTATGGTTTATCTGTGGTTGGGGCTAGTTGTATTGGACTACAACTGTTTCTGAATGCTCTGGTCTCTAGCTTAGCTTGTCATTTGCCCTGATGTGATCGTTCTGGGCATTGCCCCAGTTTATGCTTTGAATGTGTTTTACTGACTTTCTGTTCTTTATGTGAAAATCTTTAATAAAAATTACAGTTGAAAAAAAAAAAAAAAGAAAACCTTATTTTGTTACGCCCTATAGTCTACAATTTAATCAAATAAAAAGCATAATTAATAAATATGTCCCGGGCCTTGAAACAGACCCCATACTAAAAATATAGTGCAAGATGGTATTATGTCAGTTTCATGCAGAGGTCCCACTTTGGGATCCACTTTGTCACCCAGTTTGTTTTCAAGCCAGTCCAATCCCAGAAAAAATAGGGGGACTTGGCTGGAAACAACAGGGTGTTGGAAGTGTGGACACACTAGGTGCATTACCTGTAATTTCATAGAACAAACAAATAAAATAATTTCATGTTGTACGGGCAAAGAATATAAGATTAAAGATTATATCAATTGCAATTCAAAATCCATTGTATACGTGGCCACATGCACTGCCTGTAAGTTACAATACACAGGTTGCACAGGGAATACATTGAAAACAAGATTCCGTAAACATGTAGCCGACATCAAAAATAATGTATCTAGTGTGTCCATGCTCTCTAAACACTTCATGTTCCTACTAGCAACTAGGCATCCACAAGGTCTAAATAAGAGACTAGATTTGATAATCACTTGTCCCTGAAAAATAACGCCTCAATTCATTGCGTTCCACATGAAAAATATTGGTTGACATTTGCTTAGCTTTTACCGTTGAAAATAAAATAAATTAAAATAATATTAACAATAGTGTAAATTATAAAGTAACACAAACAAAATAATAATGCAGCAAATTATAAAAATAATAAAAAATCGGTAAAAAAGATAATAATAAATAATAATAATAAAAACAAAAATAATATAAAATATAATAATAAACACATAACAATAAACAAATGTAACCAAAGTAAATAAGGTAACAGAAATTAAGCATCCCATAATTAATAAACATCTACATATGCGTAATAATATAAACTCACATGTGCAATGCATTATATGCATATATCCAAACCGTTATGTATAACGGAAATATGCATATTTTACTATAAAAATGAATATAGTCTATAATATCTAAAATAATAATAGCCTCGGTGCCCTCTCATAATACCTTGTAGCCGTTAAATTAGATCTCAGGTAGTAGTAGTAGTTTTTTTGTTTCTTTTGGTCCTCAAGCGGTATAGGGATATACATGGTCCTATCGTTACATATAAGTATGTAGATATTGTCATGGATATAACAAACTAATGAGGTCTGCGGTAAGATCCATATAATTCTAGAAAAAGATTTACATAAAAAAAAACGTTAGGTAGGAATGTGTGAACTAGCGCGTAGTTAATTACCTCAGGATATGCAAATAGAGCCCGATCCATGTGTTATCCAGGTATCCAGTTCTTCCGTGTAATTTTAATGTGATGATGCGATAGGTCATGTGACCGGATCGCTCAGTATTTTAATCATGTTTGTTACAAGGTGCATTAGTCTACGATTAAGCCCTGTAAAGGGCGAAACGCGTCAGACATCTTGATCTGTATGTAACCTGCTGTGCAATAAATAAAGACAAGCCTTTTACCCCATACTTTGGTGCCGGACGGAGTTCTTTTCTAATTTACAAATCTGTTTAACTTTCTGGCACCAGTTGATTTGAAAAAATATTTTTCCACCAGAGTACCCCTTCAATGAACGTGGACTGAACCCAGCCCTCATATGGTGGCTAATGACTACACAATCTCTCGGGTAATAAATTTGTTTTCACAGGCAAAACCATGTGGCCTTTGGCCACCATGGCTTCATATACAGTATATGTATATTATATCCATATGTATTTTCCACATTGCTGAACTGGAGCTCTACATGTATGTTTGGTCCAATTAGTGAGATAGAGCCCCTGTTGCTAATATGCAAATGTGTGGGAATTCTTAATGGAGTGCTAAATAACTCAAATATAAGCCGCCAAGTTGAGCAGGTTTTTTTATTTACTTGATCGGTGGTTTGTTAGTGAGATAGAGCCCCTGTTGCTAATATGCAAATGAGCTCCTTTAAGCTGTCAGATTGCCTTTAATATCTACCGTGAATTGAATCTCGTATGTAAACTTTTTCTTTTTCTGTTAAATGTGTTTTGGCAGGATAAGGGTCACTTCTGTCTGACATACGAAGCTTCAATGACTCGCCTGTTCCGTGAAGGTCGAACAGAGACTGTTAGGTCATGCACCTCCGAGTCTTGTGCATTTGTAAAAGCCATGGAGGATCCCAATGAAACTGTGTGTATATGCTTTGAGTCTTATTCTTTTCAATAAGTTTGATCTTATAACGGGAAGAATTTTACTCTGATCATGATCCCCTTTTTTATACAGAAAGAGAATCGCATGGCTCTTTACCGCGCGGCGGCAGAGCGTCACCAGCTTATGTATCGTTTAGCAATGACAGGCAAAGGTATTGACCGCCACCTATTCTGCCTCTATCTCGTATCCAAGTATCTGGGAACTGACTCCCCTTTCCTTCAGCAGGTGAGAACTTCATACATTCTGTTACTATGTGTATAGTGCGATATTTAAGTACCACTAGGCCGCACTAGGCAGAATTTTTTCAAAGTAGACCTTGCTTAAAGGAGTATTCCACCCCTAGACATCTTATCCAAAGGATAGGGGATAAGATGTCTGATCGCAGGGGTCCCACCACTGGGGACCCCCGCATTCTCAGTGGCGGCACCCCGCTGTCATCACAGCGCAGAGGAAAATCTTTTACATACATTAATCTGTGTAGTAGTTGCAGAGTTATGACTGTTTATTCACTGATTGCTATTCCGCTGCTGTGCGCAATAGAGGTGGTGAGCGGCTCACAGAGTTATCCCACCTCCTCTATATTCACTGCCTGTCCCATCCCTGTAATGAACAACACGGGGGAGCCCCTGGCAGGCTCTCCTTTTCTTTTTAACCCCTTAAGGACCAGGCCATTTTATACCTTAAGGACCGGAGCGTTTTTTGCAATTCTGACCACTGTCACTTTAAACATTAATAACTCTGGAATGCTTTTAGTTATCATTCTGATTCCGAGATTGTTTTTTCGTGACATATTCTACTTTAACTTAGTGGTAAAATTTTATGGTAACTTGCATCCTTTCTTGGTGAAAAATCCCAAAATTTGATGAAAAAAATGAAAATTTTGAATTTTTCTAACTTTGAAGCTCTCTGCTTGTAAGGAAAATGGATATTCAAAATAAAACATTTTTGGGTTCACATATACAATATGTCTACTTTATGTTTGCATCATAAAATTTATGAGTTTTTACCTTTGGAAGACACCAGAGGGCTTCAAAGTTCAGCAGCAATTTGGAAATTTTTCACAAAATTTTCAAACTCACTATTTTTCATGGACCAGTTCAGGTTTGAAGTGGATTTGAAGGGTCTTCATATTAGAAATACCCCATAAATGACCCCATTATAAAAACTACACCCCCCAAAGTATTCAAAATGACATTCAATAAGTGTATTAACCCTTTAGGTGTTTCACAGGAATAGCAGAAAAGTGAAGGAGAAAATTCACAATCTTCATTTTTTACACTCGCATGTTCTTGTAGACCCAATTTTTGAATTTTTGCAAGGGGTAAAAAGGAGAAAATTTTTACTTGTATTTGAAACCCAATTTCTCTCGAGTAAGCACATACCTCATATGTCTGTTAATTGTTCGGCGGGCGCAGTAGAGGGCTCAGAAGGGAAGGAGCATCAAATGGTTTTTGGGGGGCATGTCACCTTTAGGAAGCCCCTATGGTGCCAGGACAGCAAAAAAAAAAACACATGGCATACCATTTTGGAAACTAGACCCCTCAGGGAACGTAACAAGGGGTAAAGTGAACCTTAATACCCCACAGGTGATTCACGACTTTTGCATATGTAAAAAAAAAAAAAAATGTTTTACCTAAAATGCTTGGTTTCCCAAAAATGTTACATTTTTAAAAAGGATAATAGCAGAAAATACCCCCCAAAATTTGAAGCCCAATTTCTCCCGATTCAGAAAACACCCCATATGGGGGTGAAAAGTGCTCTGCTGGCGCACTACAGGTCTCAGAAGAGAAGGAGTCACATTTGGCTTTTTGAAAGCTAATTTTGCTCTGGGGGCATGCCGCATTTAGGAAGCCCCTATGGTGCCAGAACCGCAAAAAAAAACCACATGGCATACCATTTTGGAAACCAGACCCCTCGGGGAACGTAAAAAGGGGTAAAGTGAACCTTAATACCCTACAGGTGTTTCACGACTTTTGCATATGTTAAAAAAAAAAATTTTTTTACCTAAAATGCTTGGTTTCCCAAAATTTTTACATTTTTAAAAAGGGTAATAGCAGAAAATACCCCCCAAAATTTGAAGCCCAATTTCTCCCGATTCAGAAAACACCCCATATGGGGGTGAGAAGTGCTCTGCTGGCGCACTACAGGTCTCAGAAGAGAAGGAGTCACATTTGGCTTTTTGAAAGCAAATTTTGCTCTGGGGGCATGCCGCATTTAGGAAGCCCCTATGGTGCCAGAACCGCAAAAAAAAAACACATGGCATACCATTTTGGAAACCAGACCCCTCGGGGAACGTAAAAAGGGGTAAAGTGAACCTTAATACCCTACAGGTGTTTCACGACTTTTGCATATGTTAAAAAAAAAAATAATTTTTACCTAAAATGCTTGGTTTCCCAAAATTTTTACATTTTTAAAAAGGGTAATAGCAGAAAAATGTTGGTTTCCCAAAAATTTTTGATTTTTATTTTTTTTTTTAAAACTTTATTTATGAATTTTCATATAACACAAACCAGTACAGTTATGCACCCAAGAAGGGAGCACAAACAACAGAACAACAGTAAGGTCCTCAATATACAAAGTATAAAACAAGGAATAAGAGACCACCAATACAATCATAATCATAATACACATATCAGAGTGAGATACATCTTGCATACACAGTTAGCTAATCTATGACCCTAACTGGGGCCGAACAACTGTCCGTCCACTGGGACAGGGTAGCTATACGGCTATTAGAAGCCCCACACCTCTTCGCTATCAATCCCTCCAACACGAGGTTACTATGAACCTCCGCCAGAATGGCAGGAAGACTCGGCACCTCAGTCGACTTCCACCTCCGAGCAATGTGAGCCCTCACAACTGTCAGAATATGATACAAAATGGTCATATAATGCGGGGGAACTTGTTCTAAGGACAGGAATAGTAGCGCACTCTCTGGGCCCCATGAGAAGGGGCAGTCCACTAGGTTGTCCAATAACTTTTTAATTTTGGTCCAGAGAGGTGCAATCAACGGGCAAGTCCACCACACGTGTAGCAGAGTACCACTTTCCTGGTTACATCGCCAACACACCGGGGAAGTGGTAGGGTATATTTTAGCCAGACGTACCGGCGTGTAGTACCATCGGTATAGGAGCTTCCTGGAAGCCTCGAAATGGCTAACACATTTAGAATATTTTTTGTGCATGTTAAAGACAAAGCTCCACTGCTCAGCCGTGAATCTGCGTGCCAAGTCCTCCTCCCATCTGGACTTAAACGTACTGATCATTTCCCCCTCCGCCTCAGTCAAAGCTACATAAGCAAGGGAGATACCCCTAGCAAAGGAGTCCCTGCACAGGAAATGATGTTCATACGTAGTGCGAGGCCGAGAGCTATCCCAAGGGAGGGAACTCAGAAAATGTCTAAGCCTCAAATATTTGTAAAAGTCTTTCTGTGATATAGAGAACATGTGTACAATATCAGTGAAAGGCATCAACCCATTAGCATCGCTAATCATTGCCACAGTGAGGATGCCCGCATCTATCCAGGGCTTAAAATCTATGTCTAAAAGATAATCTCCTATAGCAGCTAAAGGGATATCCTTCACTCTAGGTGGACAAAGACTTTTGATCCGTGCCACCTTACTCCACAACCTGATAGCAGCCGCAATAGTGGAGAAAGGAGAAGAGGGAGCAAAGGTAGGGTTAAAACGCAATGCCCAGAGAAAGTTATTAAAGTTAGAAACATTAAGGACAGCAGCTTCAATATCTACCCACAGGGGGGGAACGTCCTGCCACCACCATTTTTTAAGCTGATCGAGTAGAACAGCGTGATAGTACAATTTAAGGTTGGGTACCCCCATACCCCCCTCATGCACAGGACGATACAGTATATTCGCACCAACCCTGGGGTGCTTACCATCCCAAATAAATCGTAAGAGCATTCTTTGTAGTTGTGAGAGGAAGGAGGCGGGCACTATCATCGGCAGGCATCTAAAAAAATATAAAATTTTAGGGAGCAGCATCATCTTAGCAGTGGCAACACGTCCCGCCCATGAGACAGGAAGTTTGGAGAAGTTATCAATTTCCTTGGTAAGCTGGGACCGCACAACAGCAAAATTAGAAGCAATTGTCTTATCAGGCGATGCAGTAAGGACTATGCCCAAGTAAGGAATCTGGTCAGTGACCCATTGAAAGGGATATTTAGCTTGTAGCCATCTCTGTTGCTCAGTGGGTATCTGCAATGGTAAGATACACGACTTTGTGGGGTTAATCTTATAAAAGCTAACCCGGCTAAAAGCATCAATAATGTCCATAACTGGGCCTAAAGAGCTTTGGGGGTTGGAGAGACTAATGATAACATCGTCGGCAAACAAGCCAATTCTGTGGTCTACTTTTCCTATTTGAATGCCCGCAATGTCTGGGGAGTCCCTGATGGATTGAGCAAGCGGCTCCATAACTAAGGTAAATATAAGAGGGGATAGGGGGCACCCCTGTCTTGTCCCATTGCTAAGTGAGAAACTATTAGAAAGGGTACCCATCGTGTAAATTCTAGCAGATGGGAGCGTATATAGAGCCATAATGGCGGATTCCAAAGAGTGGGGAAAACCAAACTTACGCAGCACACTCCGCAAATATCCCCAGTGCACCCGATCGAACGCCTTCTCCGCATCAAGGGACAGCAAGAGAGAAGGCGTCCGATCGGAATGCGCTTTTGTGATGATGTCGAGAAAGCGTCTCGTACCATCCACCGTTTGACGACCCTTGACGAAGCCAACCTGGTCCCTGTGAATTAGGTCCGGCAGAACCCTATTCAACCTAGCAGCTAGAGCCAGGGCGTACAATTTAATATCACTATTTAGGAGAGATATTGGTCTGTAATTTAGGGTAGAGTCCAGTGGCTTACCAGGTTTAGGTATGGTAACGACCAGAGCATCCAACATCTCTTTAGGGGGCACACCGTTCTCCTTAACATGGTTGAAGGCTCTGGTCAAAAAGGGAGCTACGGAAGGGCCAAATCGCTTATAAAATTCATTTGTAATACCATCAGGACCAGGTGACTTCAAGGGCTTGAGGGAACGCACACATTCAAGAATTTCTTCTGTGGAGAAGGGAGAGCAAAGATCAGATGCCTGGTCCGAGGACAGAGAGGGGAGGGACATAGAGGACAGAAAAGAAGAGATAACTGCTTCATCAGGCTGTGGAGTAGCAATGTCATGTTGAAGATTGTATAATTTGCTATAAAAATCTGCAAAACAATTGGCTATACTTTGAGGGTCAGTAACTATAGAACCATCAGATTTAGTAAGGAAGGGGATTCTCCCCTTATACTGGCGTTTTTTAAGTTGTTTAGCCAGTATAGAGCCAGATCTATTACCCTGCCAATACCATGTCATTTTGAGCCTTCTCAGTGCCATCTCATAGCTGTGTAAAGAGAGGGAGTGTAGGGTAGCACTAACCTGTGAAATTTCTTCCACTAGTGATGGAGAGTACGAGGCCTTATTGCGCCTATGTAAATCTGCAAGGCGCTGTTGGAGTTCTAGTGTTTTGGTCTGGCGGACCTTCTTGTCATAGGCTGTTTGGCTAATAAAGTGGCCCCTAATTGTAGCCTTAAACGCACACCAAAGCATGGGGTCTGTAACATCACCAGTATCATTAATGCGGAAGTAGGCATCAACCGCCAATTTGGTCGCTTCAGAGTATTCAGGGTTATGGAGTATTAGTGGATTAAGTCTCCAAATATAGGTCGGGCGGGGGCTATGCGATTCCTTAATGGTTACGCTTATGGGGGAATGGTCCGACCATTCTATGGGCATAATTTGGGCCTTTGAAACCAATGATAGGAGAGAGTGGGAGGTAAGGGCGTAATCTATTCTGGTGTATATCTTATGCACATGAGAAAAGAAGGTAAAGTCCCTTTCCGTGGGGTGGGATATACGCCAAACATCATATAGGTCATTTTGGGACACACTAGTGAAGAAACCGGTGGGTTCTTTTTTCAAACTGGGCGAAGTAGAATCTACACTAGGCCACATGGTCATATTAAAATCTCCTAGCAGTAGGCAGTGGCCCCTTCTCAAGGATTCCAATTTGCGCAAGAACGCCCTGAGGAAGGTACACTGTTTCGTGTTAGGCGCATATAAGGAGCCTAAGGTATATTGAACATTGTTCAGTAAGCACACAATAATTATAAAACGACCTCTATCATCTATCACAGAGTGTTGGACAGTAACCGTCAGGGTGTTCTTAAATGCAATCGCCACTCCTCCCTTCTTGTGAACAGCATGCGCCTGATAGATGTGTGGATATCTCTTATTTTGGAGTCTATGGGCATCTAGGGCTAATAAATGGGATTCTTGTATACAGAGGATATCGGCCGCCAGGCGTCCAGCCTCCCTCCACACCAGAGACCTTTTATACGGTGAGTTAAGACCACGTACATTCATAGACACAACCTTAATAACCATAATTAAAGTGTACATCAACGCAAAGCAGAACCATTAGCACAGTAAGCTGAAAAGGAGCAGGTACTCCCGTCAAACAGGATACATCTACACCTAGCATCTGCAAGAGGAGCCTCTCATATCCAATATCAGAGAAAGCAAGTGATGGAGGACCAACTGGACAGAAAACAAGTAAACAGAACGAACAACAAAGAACAGATAAAATGAGCAAGCAGTAGTAAAGACCATGTGGTAGGTCTTAATGGGGGTAAGTAAGCACATTCGACTGCAGTTAGGCCGAATGTTTAAACATTCAGGAAAAGTATCCAGAGCACTAAGAGGATAAGTAACCCACAAAATGGGGAAGGGTACCCCAGTCGCAAGCCAGTGAGTCAATTCGGACAGGCCTGTCCAAAGGCAGAGAAACAGTTCATGTCTTGCTTTTTTTCTTGCGGTGGGAAACAACCTTCCATTCCTCAGCTATCTTTGCAGCATGTGGTATGTCCAGGGACCTCTGAGCAGTCAGATCAACAGGTAAGTTCCATTCCGCACACATTTGCAAAAGGGTCTCCGGGGAAGAGACCACATGTTTGGACCCATTATTGGTGATAATCAATTTCACAGGGAATCCCCATTTATAAGGGATCCCTTTTTCTCTGAGAGCTTTAGTCCCTGCACTGAACTCACGTCTCCTGGCTAGAGTGGCAGCAGATAGATCCGTGTAAAGTTGGAGTCCCGAATACCTATCTGGCAGGGAGGGTGAGGAGCGCGCCACCGACATCAATTGCTCCTTAATATGGTAGAAGTGAAGGCGCAGAATCACATCCCTTGGTGTAGCAGCAGGTAGGGTTTTGGGCTTAGGGAGCCTGTGGACTCTGTCCATTAGCAGATCTAGGGTGGAAGCCTGAGGCAGCAAAAATGCAAAGTAATCCGTTAGGAAGCTGTTGAGGTCCTCCGTCTTCACAGACTCCGGCACCCCTCTTACCCTTAAATTGTTGCGGCGAGACCTGTCCTCCATATCCGCTATCTTGAGTTGAAGAGCGGTAACCTCATCCTCCAGGCCATTAGCTAGGTCCACTACTTCATTATGTGAAGAGGTGAGTTCCGCCATCTTGCTTTCAATATGCGATGTGCGGTGTCCAAGAGAGGAGATCTCATGTTGTATATTGGACACGGCTGCCTTAATGTCACCCTGAATGGAGGTATGTAACTCAGCGAGAAGCCCCCTCATAATAGGTTCAGTTAGGGGCGCCGACGAAGAGCTCCCATCAGGGCCTCCTGGGCCTCTAGCATGCTGGGTCCCCACTCCCAGTGACTTAGAAGAGATCGGGGAAGACGGTACCTGCGGGTCCTGCTGCACCGAGGGCGACCAACCTGTCAGGAGAGTCAGAGGAGTTGAAGGAGAAGCCTCCAGGGCGCAGCCCGTCTGAGAGGATGAAGACGCTGGTGAGGCGCTTCCAGTAGCCGGAGACGCCGACACGCACAGAGCCGCGCCATCTTGTGAGGCCTCCGCAGCAGGAAAGAACGCCGTGAGCTTCAGCGGGCTCTTTTTCCCTCGCCTCCGGGTCATCATTAGGGGCCCCGACAGATCAGGTACCGGTGGGCACAATTGCCGTAGCGATATGCTCAGGAACAACGCTGTTTAGCCGCTATTAGGCCTGGGCTGCAGCGGAGCACAAGGTTTATGCGACCGCCGCCATGCACTGCAGGACACGCCAACATTTTTGATTTTTAAAAAGGGTAATAGCAGAAAATACCCCCCATAATTTGTAACACAATTTCTCCCGAGTACGGTGATACCCCATATGTGACCCTAAACTGTTGCCTTGAAATACGACAGGGCTCCAAAGTGAGAGCGCCATGCGCATTTGAGGCCTAAATTAGGGATTGCATAGGGGTGGACATAGGGGTATTCTACGCCAGTGATTCCCAAATAGGGTGCCTCCAGCTGTTGTAAAAGTCCCAGCATGCCTGGACAGTCAGTGGCTATCTGGTAATACTGGGAGTAGTTGTTTTGCAACAGCTGGTGGCTCCGTTTTGGAAACAGTGGCGTACCAGACGTTTTTCATTTTTATTGGGGAGGGGAGGGGGGCTGTGTAGGGGTATGTGTATATGTAGTGTTTTTTACTTTTTATTTTATTTTTTGTTAGTGTAGTGTAGTGTTTTTAGGGTACAGTCGCACAGGCGGGGGGTTCACAGTAGTTTCTCGCTGGCAGTTTGAGCAGCGGCAGAAAATTTGCCTCAGCTCAAACTTGCAGCCGGATACTTACTGTAATCCTCCGCCCATGTGAGTGTACCCTGTACGTTCACATTGGGGGGGGGGGGGGGGGGAACATCCAGCTGTTGCAAAACTACAACTCCCAGCATGTACGGTCTATCAGTGCATGCTGGGAGTTGTAGTTTTGCAACAGCTGGAGGCTCCGTTTTGGAAACGGTGGCGTACCAGACGTTTTTCATTTTTATTGTAGGGGTATGTGTATATGTAGTGTTTTTTTACTTTTTATTTTATTGTGTGTTAGTGTAGTGTTTTTAGGGTACAGTCGTACGGGCGGGGGGTTCACAGTAGTTTCTCGCTGGCAGCTTGAGCTGCAGCAGAAAATTTGCTGCAGCTCAAACTTGCAGCCGGATACTTACTGTAATCCTCCGCCCATGTGAGTGTACCCTGTACATTCACATTGGGGGGGGGGGGGGGACATCCAGCTGTTGCAAAACTACAACTCCCAGCATGTACGGTCTATCAGTGCATGCTGGGAGTTGTAGTTTTGCAACAGCTGGAGACACACAGGTTGTGAAACACCGAGTTTGACAACAAACTCAGTGTTTTGCAACCAGTGTGCCTTCAGCTGTTGCAAAAGCTACAACCCCCAGCATGTACGGACAGCGGAAGGGCATGCTGGGTGTTGTAGTTATGCAACAGCCGGAGGCATACTACTTTGGCTGGGGATGCTGGGGATTGTAGTTATGCAACAGCTGGAGACACACTGGTTTGCTACTTAACTCAGTGTGCCTTCAGCTGTTGCAAAACTACAACTCTCAGCAGTCACCGACAGCCAAAGGGCATGCTGGGAGTTGTAGTTATGCAACCACCAGATGCACCACTACAACTCCCAGCATGCCCTTAAGCTGTTTGTGCAAGCTGGGAGTTGTAGTTACACAACAGCTGAAGGTACACTTTTCCATAGAAAGAATGTGCCTCCAGCTGTTGCAAAACCATAAGTCCCAGCATGCCCATAAGTGCATGCTGGGAGTTGTGGTGGTCTGCCTCCTCCTGTTGCATAACTACAGCTCCCAGCATGCCCTTTTTGCATGCTGGGAGCTGTTGCTAAGCAACAGCAGGAGGCTGTCACTCACCTCCTGCTGCTGCTGGATCGCCGCACAGGTCAGTCCCGCCGCCGCCGCCATCGTCGTCGCTCCTGGGGCCCCGATCCCAACATTAACGCCGGGGATCGGGGTCCCCAGCACCAGGGGTGCACGTCCCGCACCCGCTCACGTCCTCCGGAAGAGGGGCGGAGCGGGTGCGGGAGTGACACCCGCAGCAGGCGCCCTGATTGGTCGGCCGGTAATCCGGCCGACGAATCAGGGCGATCGTGAGGTGGCACCAGTGCCACCTCACCCCTGCAGGCTCTGGCTGTTCGGGGCCGTCTCTGACGGCCCCGATCAGCCAGTAATTCCGGGTCACCGGGTCACTGGAGACCCGATTGACCCGGAATCGCCGCAGATCGCTGGACTGAATTGTCCAGCGATCTGCGGCCATCGCCGACATGGGGGGGCATAATGACCCCCCTGGGCGATATGCCGCGATGCCTGCTGAACGATTTCAGCAGGCATCGGGCACCGGCTCCCCTCCGGCTAGCGGCAGGGGGCCGGGAAAGGACAGGACGTACTCCTACGTCCTCGGTCCTTAAGGACTCGGAAATGGGGGCGTAGGAGTACGTCCATTGTCCTTAAGGGGTTAAAGCTGTTCATTCACCTGCACTATAAGCCAGTATATTGGGTTTAGGTGAACAGTCTGCCAGTTTCTCTTTAAGGGTACGTTCACACGTACGCAGATTTGATTCACAGGATTTTCTGCTGCAGATTACAACATAAACTAAATGACTGATCACAGCTTCTAATCTGCCGTTACAAATCCTGCGCTTCAAATCTGCGCAGGATCCTGTATGTGTGAATGTCCCCTTAAGCAGTAATGTCATTTATATAAACTTTTGAAACATCACCTAGACATGCCAAAAGTTTTGATTGCTCCGGATTTCAGTCCTCAGACCCACTGTAATCGTGAGTTTTAACCAGGTAAAGCATGCCGCAGTCCCCAGCCGCCCCACCTGATCAAACTGATGTGCCCTATAGACTATATTAGAGAGCAAGAGTCAGATCAAGCAACTAACCATGCAGTAAAGCATGCTACCAAGTGCTTCACCTGGTTATAGCTCACAGTCACAGTGGATCTCAGGACTTAAACCTGGTTCAATTTAAACTTTGACTTGTGTGGAAGACATTAAAAGTGAAGATATCAACATCACAATAAAATCTTGGTTCATTTCTGCAGTGCATACATAAATAGAATCACAAAGGTTGTTCTGTATTAGGATAGGTTCGCAGGCTAGTGACTAGGAAATCCACTGAGCGTTACACCAACATTCACTTGTATTGGTCCATGGACAGTACACAATAGTGGCAGATTTGCAGAGTGCCAGTGGACCTGTTGAAATGAATGGTAGCGCAGCGGGAAACTTGTTCCCAGTTCGTCAACGTAACCTTAGAGTATATCTGGCTTCATCCATGAAGCCATTATCTGGCGAATGAGGTGCTGTCCTTTTACCTTGTGCATTAGACTGAATGTGCGGAAAATATGTTAAAAGTAAATATAATTGGCAGTAACACTTTAAATTGAATGTCAGAAACATGTTCTTTTTTACATACATTATTATGATGGGGGCTGCTGTTTTTGCCTGGGCTTTATGCACATCATGGCCCTAATTTACTAAGACTGTTGGATTTTTACTAGTGTGAAATGACTTGCAGGATTCCGCTCTATTCACTTTGGGAAATCAAAGATTTATAAGTCGGTAAAGTTTTCTGACCAGCTTTTTCTTGGTGGAAATTTTCAGCCATTTATTCAGAGGACTTTCTGTAAATTCAATAGTAAATAGGTCGGTTGTGAAACCATGCCCCTTATTGGACCTATCATGCCGCCCCTTTCCTGGCTGGTCACGCTCCTTTGCAGAGTTTGTAGGTTTATTTTGGTGCAGTTAAATCCGGCGCAGACACAATTATTGGCGCACTGCAACACATATTGACGCACACGAGAAAAGAAGTCTGGTTTACAGTTTTACAGCAAGACCTGTAAAAATCGGAACAATAAACGGGGGGGGGGGGCACTATTAACTTCTATAATCATGCATGACTATTGTGTCCAGAGCATTGAATGCTTATACTTCATTAAGGATTGTATTCTAATAAATACAGTTAATACAAAAAGCTTGCAGCAATGAGTATCAAGGCAAACCACTGATCTTGTCCATTGGGACTTACAGGTGTTGTCGGAACCCTGGAAACTGTCCACATCTCAGACTCCACAGCAGCAGCTGAAACTATTTGATTTAGAGAAATACCCAGAACACATTTCTGCCGGAGGAGGATTTGGACCTGTAAGTAAAGGGGGAGGGGTGGGCCGGGAATTGGTGAACACGTTATTCTGTTTCTGATATTTTCTTGCACATGATAATCATAGTTTTCTTAATGGGTTTGAAGAATTGGTTATTGAATGGTTCTTCTTTTACATTTGGGACACCTTTTCTGCGTTTGCAAATGTTATCTGTATCATCTGAACTGTAATGTTTGTAACTATAAGTGTATCCACTTAAAGTACATTTATATTGGAACCATGCATGCTGCTTGGTTTTATATACAATACCTGTAGAGATGTAGTAGAGCTAAATCTGAAATGTAGCTGTTTCTTTTTCTAAACTGAAATAAGTTCTTGGGTGAAGAAAACTTTACCCATAAGTAATCTGTAATGCATTTGTCACATGCAGTGGTGGATCCCAAGCCTCCTCATTCATATCTCAGATACTGTGAATATTTATTATATCTGCACTTTTCCCTATTTACAGGTGGCTGATGATGGCTATGGTGTGTCTTACATCTTTGCGGGAGAGAATGTCATCACTCTGCATATTTCTAGCAAATTTTCCAGCCCTGAAACGGTACAACTCCTAAATTAAAAAAAATTTTGTAGCTAGTAACATTAACCCCTTAAGACCCAAGCCCATTTCACCTTAAGGACCAGATCATTTTTTTGCACATCTGACCACTGTCACTTTAAGCATTGATAACTCTGGGATGCTTTTACTTATGAATTTGATTCCAGTATTGTTTTTATCGTGACATTTTCTACTTTAACATAGTGGTACATTTTTGTCATTACTTGCATCATTTCTTGGTGAAAAATTTGAAAGTTTTGCATTTTTCTAGCTTTGAAGCTCTCTACTTTTAAGGAAATAGACATACCAAATAAATTCTATATTGATTCACATATACATCATAATCATATATATAATAAAGTAGACAAGTTTTACTTTTTGAAGAAATCAGAGGGCTTCAAAGTATAGCAGCAATTTTTCACAAAATTTTCAGGGACCAGTTTAGTTTTGAAGTGCATTTGAAGGGCCTTTATATTAGAAATACCCCATAAATGACACTATTATAGAAACTGCACCCCTCAAAGTATTCACAATGACATTTAGAAAGTTTGTTATACCTTTAGGTGTTTCCCAGGAATAGCAGCAAATTGAAGGAGAAAATTCTAAGTCTTCATTTTTTACACTTGCATGGTCATGTAGACCAATTTTTTTTATTTTTACAAAGGGTAAAAGGAGAAAATCCCCCCCAAAATTTGTAACCCAATTTCTCTTGAGTAAGAAAATACCTCATATGGGGATGTAAAGTGCTATGTGAATGCACTAGAGGGCTCAGAAAGGAAGGAGCGACAAGGAGCTGCAGCAGCTCTGCCACCTGGAACGCAGCAGCGCCACTCCATACCCAGTAAAGTGGCACTGCACAACTCTTTAAAGGAAAATGGTAATCCTGGGTTATATTGTGGGTCAACAGGAGACTGATGAGGGGTCACTGACTAAAAAAACATACCTTAGGTCTAAGGTATGTCTCACCGAAGATCCACTTCTATGTTCTCTGAATTGCGCACTGGAGGCGGACCCGCCAGCTAAATTTGCAAATTCATTGTGACTCTACATCCTAGTGACCTCAAGTTCCTGGTCATGTGAGCACATGCGCCAACTGAGCGTTCACGTAACCAGCTACTATCAATATGCAAATTGACCCGCCAGGGCCACGCCTCAAGCACACAATTCAGTGAAGATAGAAGAGGATATTCGGAGGGACATATCTCGGACCTAAGGTACGTATTTTAGTCAGTGACCCCTCATCAGACTCCTGTTTACCCACAGTATAACCTAGTGTATTGGGTTTAGTGTGGGTGAACAAGATGACTGTTTTCCTTCAAGGCTCATTATCATTACGATGCACACATATGTGTGTATATGTAAATTCAAGAAAAGGATCAGCAATAAATCATACTACCTTTTATGGTTATTCTTGCGTGAGTATGCCCTAAAAATTATCAGCAAATGTAAATGCCATTCATGTTGACATTTCCATTTATACAACCCCATTTGAGCAGGACATCACCTGTATTAGGCCCCTTTCACACTACTGTTGTCACCCTGCACAATCTTCCGTCAGGAACGCCCATCTGAAAGTCCCTAATACGGTCGTCAAAATATCCCATTCATGTCATAGGGATTTTTTCACCATCCTGCAGTACCAGTTATGTCCCGTTATGACTAATGGCCGTTATTTTTGAAGGCACAAAAGACGGTGCATGCACTAATTTTTGTTCCGTCAAAAATAAAGGTGGAATAACGGCCGTTAAAATTTTAAAGTTGAAGTCTATGGGTGATGGACAATCAACATCCGTAAGTGCCGTTATTTTATTGCCAGTTATGATTCGTTATTTGTACTGCGCATGCTCAGAACATGGACATAAAATAATGGACTATAACGGATGAAACGGGTGATAATGGATGGAACATGCCTGTTATTTTGACAGAATGCCTGTTATAATAAGACATTGGTCATCCGCTATTATCCGTTACGTTCAGTTATTTTGTCTATTGTTTCATGACCTCTTTCAGCAGAAAAACGGCTGTCAAAGTGCAGGAACATGACGGTAGTGAGAAAGAAGCCTAATGCTTCTGGCACCTTCAAGTGATGATGCATGTGTAGTTGCTATGACCGCACTGTTTAGACTAGGTTCACACTACGGAATTTCCAACTGGAATTCCACTTGCAGCAGATTCCCATTGCCTGCAACTTAAAACAATGTGAAGCTCTAGAGGGGACTAACCCCTGCTTTTGCCGCTCTAGCCAGGCCTAGCCCATATTCAGCACTCCTCCCCTTTCTCCCCGCACTACTAGATATCAGGGATGCCAGGACTGATCAGACCTTAGATGTACGTGATATCATGCCCTGTTAACCTGCATTTCTTAAAGGAATATGCAGCAAATTAACCCTACACCTGCTTCTGATCACTCCCCGCCCTCCGGGGTAGTAGTTGTCTTCTGTGGTGGGGCACACAGGGATAGCTGCATCTGTAAATCTGTTTGACAGCTGTCACTGGTTGCTTGTCTGCCTCTGCAGCCAAAAAAATTCACCTGCATGCACTATTTCTTCCGTTCATTCGCCCGTCACAAAAATAATAATAAATTAATAATAACAGGCGATAACGAATTAAAACAGCTATTGGAAAAATCCCATAGACTATAATGGGATTTTCTAAAGGCCGATTTCCAGGGTTTTTATAACGGGCGTTTATAACGGAGGTATTTTTATAGTGTGAAAGCAACCTTACAAGAGTAAATAGGAGGAAATGACCCCCAAAATTTGTAACCCAAATTCTTCTGAGTATGGACATACCCCATGTGTGGACGTAAAGTGTTCTGTGGGCGCACTACAATGCTCAGAAGAGAAGGAACCACATTTGGCTTTTGGAATGCAAATTTTGCTGATATGGTTTTTAGGGGGCATGTCACAGTTGGGAAGCCGGAGCAGCAAAAAAAAAAATAAAAAAGCCTGCATGGCATACTATTTTGGAAACTACATCCCTAAAGCAACGTAACAAGGGTTACAGAGAGCCTTTACACCCCACAGGTGTTTGACAAATTTTTGTTAAAGTTGGACGTGAAAATGAAAAATTTGATTTTTTTCACTAAAATGCTGGTGTTACCCCAATTTTTTTTATTTTCACAAGGGGTTACAGGAGAAAATTTGTAAATGCTGTAAAAGCTCACTGCACCCCTTGTTACGTTCCGTCAGGGGTGTAGTTTCCAAAATGGGGTCACATGTGGGGGGGTCCACTGTTCTGGCACCATGGGGGCTTTGTAAACACACATGGCCTTCAATTCCAGCCAAATTCTCCCTCCAAAAATCCAATGCTGCTCCTTCTCTTCTGAGCCCTGTAGTTCACCTGCAGAGCACTTTATATCCACATATGAGGTATTTCCATACTTAGAAGAAATGGGATAACACATTTTGAGGGTCTTTTTCTCCTATTACCCCTTGTGAAAATAAAAAAAATTGAGGTAACAACAGCATTTTAGTGAAAAAAAATAAAATTTTTCATTTTCTCGTCCAACTTTAACGAAAATTCGGCAAACATCTGTGGGGTATTAAGGCTCACTGACCCCTTGTCACGTTCCGTGAGGGATGTAGTTTCCAAAATGGAGTCACATGTGGGTGTTTTTTTTTTTGCGTTTGTCAAAACCACTGTAACGATCAACTGTGCAAATCGCCTCAAATGTACGTAGTGCACTCTCACTCCTGAGCCAAGTTGTGCGCCCGCAGAGTATTTTACGTCCACATATGGGGTATTGCTTTGCAAATTTTACCTTTTGTGAAATGAAAAGTATGGGACAACACCAGCATGTTAGTGTAAAAATTTTAAATTTTTTACACTAATATGCTGGTGTAGACCCCAACTTTTCCATTTCATAAGGGGTAAAAGGAGAAAAAGCCCCCCAAAATTTGATAGGCAATTTCTCCCGAGTACGGAAATACCCCATATGTGGCCCTAAACTGTTGCCTTGAAATACGTCAGGGCTCCGGAGTTAGAGTGCCATGCGAATTTGAGGCTTAAATTAGGGATTTGCATAGGGGTGGACCTGGAGGCAAGCGTCGGATACCAAAAATATTCTATGCCAGTGATTCCCAAACAGGGTGCCTCCAGCTGTTGCAAAACTCCCAGCATGCCTGGACAATGAATGGCTGACTGGCATTACTGGGAGTTGTTGTTTTGCAACAACTGGACGCTCTGTTTTGCAAACACTGCCGTACAAGACGTTTTTTATTTTTATTTGGGGTGGGGGGGGGGGGGGGTAACTGTGTAAGGGGGTGTTTATGTAGCGTTTTATTTTGTGTTAGTGTAGTGCAGTGTTTTTAGGGTACATTTACACGGCGGGGGTTTACAGCAAGTTACCCGCTGGCAGTTTGAGCTGCGGCAGAAAATTTGCTGCATCTCAAACTTGCAGCGGGAAACTCACTAAACCCCCGCCCGTGTGAATGTACCCTGTAGCAAACCTCGAGCTGTTGCAAAACTACAACTCCCAGCATGCCCTTTGGCTGTTCGTGCATGCTGGGAGTTGTAGTTATGCAACAGCTGGAGGCACACTGGTTGCAAAACACTAAGTTAGGTAACAAACTCAGTGTGCCTCCAGCTGTTGCAAAACTACAACTCCCAGCATGTACGGTCTGTCAGTGCATGCTGGGAGTTGTAGTTTGCAACAACTGGAGGCACACTTGTTGCGAAACTCTAAGTTAGGTAACAAACTCAGTGTTTCGCAATTAGTGTGCCTTCAGCTGTTGCAAAACTACAACTCTCAGCATGCATTGACAGCCTAAGGGCATGCTGGGAGCTGTAGTTATGCAACAACTGTAGGCACACTGCTACAACTCTCAGCATGCCCTTTGGCTATCCGTGCATGCTGGGAGTTGCAGTTATGAAACAGCTGGAGGCACACTTCTTCAAAGAAAAAAATTGCCTCTAGCTGTTGCTTAACTACAAGTCCCAGCATGCACAAACAGCCAAAGGGCATGCTGAGAGTGTAGTTTTACAACCAGCTGCTGCACAACTACAACTCCCAGCATGCCCTTTGGCTGTGCATGCTGGGAGTTGTTGCTTAGCAACCGCAGGGGGCAAGCAGCTCACCTCCTGCTGTATCCTGCCACCGCCAGTGAAGACCCGGCAGCCGCTGCTGCCAGGGTCCTCTGCCGCCGGCCCTTCTTCCAGGGACCCCACCGCTTTTTCCAGGGACCCCCGCCTGGCCCGATGGACAGGTAAGGGACTTCCGCGATCACCGCCCAGCAGGCTCGGTGATTGATCGGTCGCCCGGACCAATCAATCACGCGATCGTGAGGTGACAAGAGTGATTGGGGCGGTCTTGGACAGCCCTAATCACCCTTTTTTTCCAGGTCCCCAGAGACCTGGAATCGCCGCAGATCCCGGTCTGAATTGACTCAGGACCCCCCCCCCCCAGGCATTGTCAAAGGATGCGAGCGGCGGGGACTGGAATTCCCATGGGCGTACAGGTATGCCCTTGGTCCCTTAAGTCCCAGGGAGCCAAAAGCACCACAATCACAATGTACAAATGCAAGGTAGATAAATAAACAAGATAATACTGTGAGTGATCTACATAGCATGTATACAGGGGCCAAAAAATAACAGCTGTAAAAGTATAGAGATGAATGCCTCTTTATAATTAACCAAAGCGCCATGAAGCCCAGCATTTGGCAAGTTTATTGGGAAGTAACTGAGATGTGATAAAATAATGCAAATTATATAGTTCTGGGGCACTTATACTTTTAGGAATCTTGAAAAGATGGTTCAAAAAAAAAAACAATTAAAAAAAAATCAGTGATTTCTGTCACCAGAATAAGGCAGTGTGCACACCCATACGTCAGCTGTGCTGTGCAATGAATGGCCAGTGACTACAAAACAAATGTGCATATTACCTTTGACAATAAAACAAATCAAAGATGACTTTTTACATGGATATCTGATGTTGCTTGTTTAAGCGTGCAATGATTTTTTTGCCTTGATATATAATAGTAGTGCTTGAAAGTTTATGAACACTTTAGAATCTTCTATATTTCTGCATAAAGTTTACCTAAAACTGTATCAGACTTTTAAGACCTAAAAGGAGATGAAGAGAACCATGCTAAACACTTTATATGCAGCAAACCTAGAATCTTTTTTTTTTTTTCTCTTTTTCTTCAGAACTCTCATCGTTTTGGACAAAGAATCTGCCAGTCCATGCGTGATTTGGCTGAACTCCTTATGGTCCCTGGGAATAAACGCTGAAACCTGGCCACTTTATGAGATCACATGACACATCACATAACTTGTGGTACTTTTTATTCACTTGAAGGCTAACCTGCTTGTTCTAGAGAAAACAAGAATGCAAAGTCTTGCATGTATAACTGGTGATAGTGACACAATCCATATGTTGCAGTGGCACGATCAGTATATATTGTACATGGCTACTGGTACTTGCACTGAAAAAAAAATTCTGAATGGATGTAAATAAATTTTATTATGCCAAATCAACAAATAGCATTGATCATTCTTTCTGAATATATAGTAATTCAAGGGCACCAATTCACAATAAAACCAATATTAAAGCATTGGCTACTCAACACCGTTGATCTGGGTAAAGATATTTTATTCAGATTTCTAGAGCACAGTAAAAGGTTCATATTGTGACCCGCCTTACGGCATTTCCCAGTGGATGATCATTTTTATATAGTTTGTAAATGCACACAATGTGGTTTTGTTTTCTACATGGAGCATCATTCCACTGAATAAACTCTGCAGATAGAGAGAAGTATGAACCATTAGCCAATCCTACTTGGATAACTAAACAGCAAAACCCCAAAAGGACATACTAGGGTCAATCTACTCACAACAATTTTAGGGGAACCCCCCTAGGGGAACCCTTAAACTAAGTACCCCCCAATTTAAAATGTACCTTTTATTATTCCATTTAAAATATAAGCTGTGATATACATAATTGTGTGATTCTACAAGTTGATGTAATGACACCACCACTAACTTTAAAACCACAGTTGCCACCGGACTCCTTGACTCCTGTGCTTGTCTTTTATAAGCTCCTGAATACTACAGAGTGAGCGTTTTGATAGCTCAATCTCCTACCTATTGGGAGCCGGTGGCTACTGCTTATTAAAATCACCAAAAATTAGCCAGCCCTACCACTAAGGACAAAAAAAAAAATCTACAAATAGGTGTGAGCGCTATATAAATAAAGGGTTATTATTAAAGGAAGGGCTGGCTAATTTTTGGTGATTTTAATAAGCAGTAGCCACCGGCTCCCAATAGGTAGGAGATTGAGCTATCAAAACGCTCACTCTGTAGTATTCAGGAGCTTATAAAAGACAAGCACAGGAGTCAAGGAGTCCGGTGGCAACTGTGGTTTTAAAGTTAGTGGTGGTGTCATTACATCAACTTGTAGAATCACACAATTATGTATATCACAGCTTATATTTTAAATGGAATAATAAAAGGTACATTTTAAATTGGGGGGTACTTAGTTTAAGGGTTCCCCTAAAATTGTTGTGAATCCTACTTGGATGGTTCAATATTCCTAATATCGTACAGGATTCCAATGTTATTTTTCCAAAAGTTCTGATTTATAGCAAACATACAAGTGACATGGTGTGCAACCTTCAACTATGTCTTCACTCCCCCTTTTATATGCATGACATGAGCGCATAGATGCACTAAATTCTTAGCTTAAAGGGGTGCTCCGGGGAAGTTAAGAAAAATTCAAATGCTCCAAAGCCACCACAATACATCTTCTGTGTCCCCTGTAGTTATTCATGTGATTTTGCTAGCTCCTATGGCCTCTGTTGTCTCCTAAATATTCTTATTCCCTTCTTGCAGTCCAGACTACAACTCCCAGAAGTCAGTGCAGCTCTGTGTAATGGCTGCCAGCCAATTGCTTTTACTATCTGTGTACATGCTGTGTTGTTGTAAATACAGTGAGCAGCAACTAGCAATAAATTATGCAACGCTCTGAATGGCAGCAGTCAGTGATTAGATCCACAGCAGGAACAGAGCAGCATTATGGGCTGAGTTGTGACTGAGAGTCATAACTGGGCTTCTCACACCAGGCCAAGCTCCTCACACAGGGAGGGGAGGGGGAGGGGAGCTGTGGCTGTGAAGCCAGAAATCATGTGGTGTTTGCAGGGCCGGTGTGGCCCTGGGCAAAAATAAAAAATGGGGCCCCCAGATTACGTGACCAATGGTCACTATGTTTCGCTCCCTGAATTGTGCTGGATCTCAGCTAATATGAGTAAATGAGATTGCGCTGCAAACCCCAAGTGGCTCTGACTACAACATAAGAAAACTTAATAATTCCATCCAGGATGAATTTGTGGCTGCAGTAATTTGGGGGTTGCAATGTGACCCCATTTAGTGCAAATCAACTCAGCTCCCCCCTTTGCAAGAACAAAGTGCATGGACAGCTGTGGAGCAACAGGTTGTAAGGACACGTGTAGAAAAATCCAGCGCAAAACGGCATCGTAAAATGTATGGTCACAGAAAACCATACATTTTTTGATGCCGCTTTAAGTGTTCAATAAACCACCTGAAGAGCAAGAGCTGATTTGCGCTGGATTTCTGTACGTGTGACCACATTAATTTACATAAACTTAGATTCAGCACGATTCAAGGAGAACAAGATGGTGATCTTTGTCTGTGCAACCCATTTCTGCCATGTAGCCCTAAACTAATACTGTCACCTTGTTCTTGTAATAGTCCATGCACACAGATAAACAGTGATCTTCTCAGTGCTGCCTGTCAGTAATAGCAACCACATATACTATAACAGTGATCTTCTCAGTGCTGCCTGTCAGTAATAGCAACCACATATACTATAACAGTGATCTTCTCAGTGCTGCCTGTCAGTAAAAGCGCTCTTTTTATTCTTTAGAGCGTCACTTCAAGAAAACAGCGCCAATTACCAGGTCTGCTTAAAGTGCAGGCTTTTTATTGCATCAGAGCAAAAAACAAAGCGACGTTTCGGCTAACAAGCCTTTCTCAAGCATAGTACAAACATCAATGAACCATACCTATATAGGTAGCAAATACATGTGATAGGTGGAAATACAGGTGCAATTAATACTATTATCAGTTGAGACCACCCTCTGAATTTCATAGGTTGAGCCATGAACCATGTGCTTTAAGAACTGTCAAGCAGTATAATACAATTTAATATGTAATAAATACATATGTGAAACATAAAAACTTTCGGGAGTGCGGGATGCAGGGGACTCCACATTGCTTCTCTGACTTGCTGATCTTTCATAAGATTTGTCAGATGTCCATAAACTGTGTTTCACTCGTGCTATGCTCCGTTTGTAAACAATAGCACTGCGGCTACGCAGGGAACTTGCATGACCTCCCGTCGATGATTCTGTCAATGTAAGAATTTTCGCGTGCACGTGTTCGTAGCGCAATTAGCGCCGTTTCTGCAGTGAGTACATGGAGCTGACTGTCAGATCAGACATGATCAATGACAGTGAGTCCATGTGATATACCTCACCCGGGCTTAATAATAGAAATATATACGGGAGGAACGTCCATTCAAGCATTTAAATAGAGCAATGTATAGGTGATATTCAGGATCGTGGAGTCCCCCATGCATTTTTATTCTCCCTCTGGCTGTGACATGTGGAAAGCCATGCTGGGGACTAGGAATGAGGGGAGCATGCATGAGGACTAGGAATGAGAGGGGAGCATGCATGAGGACTAGGAATGACAGGGGAGCCATGCATGAGGACTAGGAATGAGAGGGGAGCCATGCATGAGGACTAGGAATGAGAGGGGAGCCATGCTGGGGACTAGGAATGAGAGGGGAGCATGCATGAGGACTAGGAATGAGAGGGGAGCATGCATGAGGACTAGGAATGAGAGGGGAGCATGCATGAGGACTAGGAATGAGAGGGGAGCCATGCATGAGGACTAGGAATGAGAGGGGAGCCATGCATGAGGACTAGGAATGAGAGGGGAGCCATGCATGGGGACTAGGAATTTGAGGGGAGCCATGCATGAGGACTAGGAATGAGAGGGGAGCCATGCATGAGGATTAGGAATGAAAGGGGAACCATGCTTGGAGTTAGTAAGAAGCAATTTTAGGGACTATAAATGAGGGTATAACTATGCTGGGGAAGAGAATTGAGAGGGTAGCCATGTAGGAGACCAGGAGTAAGTAAGATGCCATGCTAGGAACAAGGAAGGAGATGAGGAGAGAAAAACTATTTTTATTTTTTTGAACCACTGAGCATCATAGGTGCTAAGGAAGGAGAAAGGAGGCTGTCAGAGAAGGGGAGGGTGCAGCCCACATCATGCTGCACTGTGTAAAGGAGCCATGCTGAGGACTAAGAACAGGAGGTGGACCCATTCTGGGACCAGGAATAAAAAATTAAGGCATCCTGGGAACCAGAAATGAAAGGGCCCTACACTAGAAATCAGGAATGATGTTGGAGGACATGCTGGGGACTTGGGATGAGATGGTGAACAGAAATGAAAGGAGAGCCATGCAGAGCAATCTAGTGAGGATATGCTAGGACTTGCAATGAGATGTGGAGCCATAATAGGGACCAGAAAAAATGTATAAAGGCTAATACTGGGCAACAGGAATGAGAGGGTAGTCATGCAGAAGACCAGGAATTAAAGAGGAGCCATTTATGGGTACTGAGATTGGGAACCGTGTTTAAGACAAGTAATAAGAGGGGAATAATGCTAGGGACAGGAATGAGTGAGGACTAGAAATAAGATGGGGAGCCATACTGGAGACCAGAAATGACATGGTGAGCCATGCTGGAGACTAGGAATGAGATTTGAGCCATGCTGGGGAGCCATGGTGTAGAGAACAACAAATGAAATGGGGTGCCATGCTGAGGACCACAAATGAGATGGGGAGCCATGCTGAGGACCACAAATGAGATGGGGAGCCATGCTGAGGACCACAAAATGAGATGGGGAGCCATGCTGAGGACCACAAATGAGATGGGGAGCCATGCTGAGGACCACAAATGAAATGGGGTGCCATGCTGAGGACCACAAATGAAATGGGGTGCCATGCTGAGGACCACAAATGAGATGGGGAGCCATGCTGAGGACCACAAATGAGACGGGGAGCCATGCTGAGGACCACAAATGAGATGTGGAGCCATGCTGAGGACCACAAATGAGATGGAGAGCCATGTTGAGGTCTAGAAATGAGATGGAGAGCCATGTTGGGGTCTAGAAATGAGATGTGAAGACATATTGGGCACAAGTTTGAGCTCCTTCATCATGATTTCTGTTTTGTATTGGTGTGTTTGTACATGATTGCTGCCTTTATTAGATATTTTTATCCTGCAGACTGTATACTTTTTTTCTTTGAGTAGTCCACCCACATAAAAGACCACTTTTTATGCGAGTTTGAGTGTCTGGGTCATAACAGTTTTACTGTACCAATTGTGTGCATTTTTTTAAGTACTTAAAATATAAAAATGAATACAAAAAATGAGGTTTATATTGCATAGTAAACACTATTAAATAGATGCATCCTTAAGTTGTTAAAGGGATATTACACTTTCAGCAAACGCATTTTATTTTGTGTATAAAGAGATATTCTTCAATTTTTCTTCTATATCAAGTCCTCCTGGTTTTCAAGATCTTTGCTCACTGTCATTCTGGAGTTTCATAGAATAAAAATCAGACTAGCCGAACGTCAGTAGAAAATGACTAAATAGCAAATTAACATTAGCCAAAGTAAGTTTATTTTCTGGTCCTAAAATAATTGTAAGAAATAGAAAAAGATAAAAAGTGCTTAAATGGGTACTCTCCCTGAAAAATAAATGTTTAAATCAACTGGTGCCAGAAAGTAAAACAGATTTGTAAATTACTTCTATTTAAAAATCTTAACCCTTCCAGTACTTATCAGCTGTCATATGCTCCACAGGAAGTTCTTTTCTTTTTGAATTTCCTTTCTGTCTGACCACACTGCTCTCTGCTGACACCTCTGTCCGTTTTAGGAACTGTCCAGAGCAGGATTGGTTTGCTATGGGGATTTGCTCCTACTCTGGACAGTTCCTAAAATGGACAGAGGTGTCAGCAGAGAGCACTTTGGTCAGACAGAAAGGAAATTCAAAAAGAAAAGAACTTCCTAGTACTAAAAGGATTAAGATTTTTAAATAGTAGTAATTTACAAATCTGTATTACTTTCTGGCACCAGGTGATTTAAAAAAAAAAATTTTTCCAGTGGAGTACACATTTAAGCTTTTTAATAATGCCATAATAAGCAATCAAATATATGACATAAAATACTTCAAATTAAATATATGTTTTCCCATATGAAATACCTGAAGATGTCATATAATTAGCTTTCTGTATAGCAGTTCAGAGGTGTATTTCTTACCTCCCGAATGTGGAGCAGATTATATGAAAGGCAGTGATAAATTATTAAAGGGGTACTCCGGTGGAAAACAAATGTTTTCAAATCAACTGACTCCGGAAAGTTAAACAGTTTTGTAAATTAGTTCTATTAAAAAATCTTCATCTTTCCAGTACTTATCTGCTGTATACTACAGAGGAAGTTGTGTAGTTCTTTCCAGTCTGACCGCAGTGCTCTCTGCTGCCACCTCAGTCTGTGTCAGGAACCGTCCAGAGCAGGAAGCCAATCCCCATAGCAAGCCACTCCAGCTCTGGATGGTTCCTGACACAGACTATGGTGGCAGCAGAGAGCACTGTGGTCAGACTGGAAAGAACTACACAACTTCAGCAGTTGATAAGTACTGGAAGGATTAAGATTTTTTTTAATAGAAGTAATTTACAAATCAGTTTAACTTTCTGGCACCAGTTGATTTGAAAACTTTTTTTTTCATCGGAGAACCCCTTTAAAGCGGTTGAAAGCCAGTAGCCCATTTTTGGAGCTGAACTGCAATATTTCTTGCAGAAACTTAGTCCTATATCTATTATTTCATGAAATTTTAAGAAATTTCATTTGCAGATCAACCCCATTCCTTATGCTCTATTTAATAGGGCCTTCCATTATTAGCCAGCCTGGGAGATCAACACCATGAATAGAGTGGACAATTCCTTTAAGATAAGCATATTAAACAATCTGAAAAACAATTGCTAAATTAAAGGGTACCTTTCATCAAAAAAACTTTTGATATATTATAGATTAATGCATGCAGAATAACTTTCAATAGCATGTTATTAAAAATATGCTTCTTTCTATTACATTTTCCACTTTGAAAAAATGACCACTAGGGGTCTCCCTACCAGTCCTTTTTTTTATAGATTTCAGACTCATGCAGGAGTCCTAAATCTCAGACTGCAGCCGGGACACAGACAAGCTCAACACTGCTCCCTGGCAGTGAGCAGTGCTGAGTTTGTCTGTGTTCCAGCTTCAGTTTGAGATTTAGGACTCCTGCATGAGTCTGAAATGCTTGCTGCCAGGACTGGTAGGGAGACCCTTAGTGGTAATTTTTTCAAAGTGGAAAATGTAATAGAAAGAAGCATATTTTTTTAATAAAATGCTATTGGAAAGTTATTCTGCATACATTAATCTATAATATATCAAAAGTTTTTTTGATGAAAGGTACCCTTTAACACTCTGGGTACAAATGACCCTCTAGAGCAGTGGTCTACAACCTGCGGACCTCCAGATGTTGCAAAACTACAACTCCCAGCATGCCCGGACAGCCAACGGCTGTCCGGGCATGCTGGGAGTTGTAGTTTTGCAACATCTGGAGGTCCGCAGGTTGGAGACCACTGCTCTAGAGACATATAACATACCTGCTCCTTCATTTGGTTTTATACATTTTCCTCAAATTTTTTTGGGAAGTGTTTAATTTGCTCTTGTGCCACAGATGTAACTGACTTTACTGTAAATATTTGCCTGGCAGCACCATTCGTCATAACCAGGCAACATTAGTTACATAACGTAACACAGAGACAGTACAAAGCAAATGAAGTATTTAAAAAAAAAATATTACTTTAAAAGATTGCAATAGATTATACAGACTGTCGCTACCTTTTAACCTTTTATAACTTGCCACCTTTTGATGTATTCCTTAAATACTGTATCTTCTATAGCTTGAAACATGTCCTACAGCTGCTTGATTTAGAAGATTTTATAACATAAAGCAGTATATCAGATGCCTCCAGCTGATGACAGTACAGCCCACCAATGTAAGCTATAAGGTAAGTGCCATATATAGCAGTGCATTTTTAAGCAAGGTGCGGTATTAAGTGGCTTGAGATTTGCAGGCTTCGGTAGGATGTCAGTTCAGACAAGCGGAACCATTTTCTGCGGCTAACTTAGAATCCTTCTGATGTGTTTTTCTCCAGAATGCTCACTGCTGTGGACAAAGTATCTGCCAGTCCAGTCGTGGTTTGGCTGGGCTTCTCACTGTTCCTCGTGGTAAACCTTGATACCCAGCCACTGTACAAGATCACATGACACATCACATAACCTGTTACTTTTTATTCACTTGAAGGCTAACCTGCTTGTTTTACAGAAAGCAATTATGCAAGTGTTTAGTGTGTTTTACTGATGATAATGACTATATATATATATATATATATATATATATATATATATATATATTTGCACAATTGAGTAGATGTAAATAAATTGTATTATGCCAAACCACCAAATTGCATTGCTTTCTCCCTCCCTCTCTATATATATAAATATCATAATTCAAGCACACCCGTTCCCATAAAGCCAGATATAATAGCAGGGATTACTGAACGAACACCGTTGATTTTGGTAAAAATATTTTATTCAGATTTTAAGCGCACAGTAAAACGGTTCATATTGTGACCCGCCTTATGGCATTTCCCAGAGTATGATCATGTTCTTACGGTTTGTATTTGCACACAAAGTGGTTTTGTTCTGTACACGGAGCATCATTCCACTGCCTGTACTCTGCAAATAGAGAGAAAAGAGAAATATAAACCATGTACTTGGCCAATGCTACTTTTACGTTATATGTTTACTGGATGGTGCCATACTCCTAATGTAGCAGGATTCCAATTTTTCTCCCCTCAGACTCTACAGTGCTGAATAATAAGAAGTAAAAGGGGACATTGGTTGCAACCTTTAGCTATGTCTTTACATCTCATTATAGAAATGAAGTGAACACAGGGAACCTTAGCTTAAAGGGGAAATCCTAGGATGCAAAGTTATCCCCATGCCATATTTCCCCTAAAAAAAAAAAAAAAAAAAAAAGTACCCAGAAAGATTATCAGAATTAGGGTTAGTTAGTTTAGAAACATAAAAATAAGGCTTAGGGGAGACCTAATAACTATATATAAATATTTAAGGGGACAGTACAGAGATCTCTCACATTTATACCCAGGACTGTATCTATAAAAAGAGGGCATCCTCTATGTCTAGAGAAAAGAAGGTTTCTACAATAATACAGACCGGGGTTCTTTTCTGTAAGAGCAGTGAGACTATTGAACTCTCTTCCGGAGGAGGTGGTCATGGTGAACTCAATAAAATAGTTCGAAAGGGGCCTGAATGCATTTCTGAAGAGTAATAACATTACTATTACAGGTTATGGTTATTAGATTTATAGGGACACATTTAGAGCCTGGAAGGAATTTTCCCTCCTAGTATGGGGCAATTGGCATCAGCCTCATAAGGGTTTTTTTGCCTTCCTCTGGATCAACTCAGTAGGGACACAATGGCCCTTATTTACTAAGAGTGTTGTGTAGGTTTCTTTGTGGGTTTTAATTACCTACAATTCATTTCCCACAGTATCTAATAAGGTTTCCCTACATTTTCCACTTTCCCTACAATTTATTTTCCATGGTATTTACTAAGGTTTCCCTACATTTTCCACTTTCCCTACACTTTGCTTTTTTTTACACACGCTCTGATCTTTAGGGTTTTCCTCAGCTCAAATCCCCCACATTTTATGTGGAAACCTTAGTAAATATGTTGGGTTTTTGTGAAAATGTCGGGAACACGCCCCTTTTCGGAGGCCATGCACCCTTTTCCCGGTGGCCACGCCCCTTTTTCAGGGTTTTCTTAGCAAAATGGAGAGTTAGTCTGGGTTTTTTAAATTCTGGCGCAAAATCTGGTGCAGACAGAATTTCTGCCGCAATGCGACAGAATCTGGCGCACAACCTGACAAAACATGTTGGGTTTGCAATAGTAAATGAGGGCCAATAGGAATATTGGTTAAATTTGATGAGCTTTTATTAACCTTATGAACTATGGGGGAGATTTATCAAAACCTGTCCAGAAGAAAAGTTGCTGAGTTGCCCATAGCAACCAATCGGAGCGCTTCTTTCCTTTTTAACAGGGCCTCTGCAAAATGAAAGAAGCAATATGATTGGTTGCTATGGGCAACTTTTCCTCTGGACAGGTTTTGATAAATCTGCCCCTATTTTAGTATGTTACTATAACTAGCTGACTTGAGCCGGGTTCCTTTGAAGCCTTATCCTACACTGCAAATATCTACCGGAGGGCAGCAGTCGACCTTCTATTATCCTACGCTTACATCATTGTTGTGTATGAATTTGCACAACCACCCAGGGTGAGCAAGTCGTTTGCACAATAATTATTTCACCACGGGTTCCTACGTTACTACTCTATGGAGCGCCTGTTTCTCTCTTTCCTAGATCTATCATTCAAGGAATATTGGCTGCCTGAATTTCTCCACAAATATATCTGTAATCATTTGCAATCTGGGATTACATTGCATCTACCCAACCTGATTCTTCTTACTACACAAAGTGTTTATTCTGCTCATGAATTTGCCCATGCACGTGGCATCATGTACATTATTTATGAGCAATGTAGTACCAGATTGCAAATGGATTCCAATATGGGAAATGTAGTATAGGGACATTTAACAAATAAATGAAACACAATATGTTGCTAAAGTGACAGCCACAAATAAAACCACTAAGGGTGTGTTCACGTGTTCAGGTTTTAAATTCAATTATTGAATACAAAGCCAAGAATAGATCTAAAAATATGAGTCCTTTATATTTACTCCATTTCTGGCTTTGTACTTAATTAATGTTATACAAAACCTGAATGTGTGAAGACACTCTAATAAATCGGCGCCCATGTATCTCAGATCTACGGTTGTGGTTGCTTTAGCAAAAATCCAAAACACTGGATTTATTGTGGATTTTGTCTTTCATTAAAATGAAATTTTTGCTGATAAATTGTCAATGGTATCTTCATCATGTGCTATTAAAGGGGTACTCCACCCCTAGACATCTTATCCCCTATCCAAAGGATAGGGGATAAGATGTCAGATCGCCGTGGTCCCGCTGCTGGGGAGCCCTGGGATCCCCGCTGCGGCACCCCGCTCTCATTACAGCACAGAGCAAGTTCGCTCTGTGCGTAATGACGGGCGATACGGGGGACGGAGCAGCGTGACGTCATGGCTCCGCCCCTCGTGACATCACGGCCCGTCCCCTTAATGCAAGTCTATGGGAGGGGGCGTGACGACCGCCACGCCCCCTCCCATAGACTTGTATTGAAAGGGGCAGGCCGTAACGTCACGAGGGGCGGAGCCGTGACGTAACGATGCTCCGGCCCCTGTACAGCCCGTCATTACGTGCAGAGCGAACTCGCTCTTCACAGTAATGATAGCACGGTGCTGCAGCAGCGATCCCCGGGGTCCCCAGCAGCGGGACTGCCGCGATCTGACATCTTATCCCCTATCCTTTGGATAGGGGATAAGATGTCTAGGGGCGGAGTACCCCTTTAAGTCTTGCAGTTATAGTTTATACAATAGTGGTATATGCTTGCTGCATCTAGTTGTTCTAATATATTTATGTATTCAGTATTTGTTATAATATGTGAGCTCATGTTTTTCTTTATCTTATAGTCTGCTTTAGGATGTTTTTGTATCAGCAAAGCTTGAACGGCCAAGTTGACCTTGGCAACATCAGACAGTCATATTGGCCGGCATTTATCAGTGTCTTTATCAGACTGTTTTTTGTGTCTACAAAAGGTGCTAAAAAGGCACAAGCAGGGTTTATTTTTTGCACCTTTTGGTTTACACATTTCTGCTGATTTTAAGTTGTAATCCACTGATTTTGGCAATACACATGATATGGAAGGGTTTTATGAACTTTTTGTGAAAAGGTGCAAAAAAGGCACAAAGCCACTGAAAAGTCTCTAGAACTATACCATCCCAGACTTAGCTTAGCTTTTTGGTGTATGTGAAGAGAGAAATTTCAGAAAATGTGACCTGCACAAAACTTATCAAATGCCCTTTGACCCTTTAATAAATCTGGTGCTCCTACACATTACAGCACACAAAAAAAGGTGTAGAAAAATGCTTCACTTACACCTACAATGATAAATGCCGGCCATTGTGTCAATTCAGGTGGTCGAAGCTAAGTCTTTTCCTCCGCCTGGGTTCTTAAGGGTTCTCCATGAAAATATGTTGGACATCACAGTCCTTGTTGTACAGTAAATATTTATTACTTACTTGTTTCTATGGCCAGCTCCCCACAGTTCTCAACGTTATTCAAATTGTTGGGCTCTCCATTCTTCCAAGCACGATAATTATACATTGAGCCATCATTCCATTTCCAGCGACGATTCTACGACAGAATAAATATGGCATAAAATAAACTGACATAGTATCAGTGCAAACTTACACAAACATTCTGAAAAATTAACTGATTCTGCCTTTATGGTTTTTTAAATTCCGTTCCGTTCGGTCCTGCACTAGACATAATACTAAGTATACAATTTAATATGGGTATTATTTAAGAAGAACGATGTACATTTTTTGTGTATGTAGTAAATTTATTACAATCTAGAAACATAAAAAAATTTGTAATATTTGTTACAATGGCACCTGTGAAAAGGTGGGATATATTAAGCAGCAAATAGACAATCAATTCTTAAAGGCAATGCATTGGAAGCAGAAAAAGGGCAACTGTAAGGCCTGCACATTGACCAGGTCCCATTGTGATGGCTAGATTAATACAAAAGATCTCCAAAATGGCAAAACTTGTAGCGTGTTTACAGTATCCAGATGTATGGGGAACAGAGGCAAGCCCAGTGGTCCATTGCCAGAAAACACCTACTGTACCACAAACTACTAAAAACGTTACTGTTAGCTGGGCCAGAAAGGTGTCAGAACACATCATGCATTATAGCTTGCTGTGTATGGGATTGCATAGTCAAAGACTGGCCAAATGGTCCATGCTGACCCGTTTAATGCCAAAAGTGCCTACAATGTGCACATGAGCATCACATCTGGATTATGGAAACATACTGTACAAGTGGGTGACCTGGTCTGTAAAAGGATATTTTCTTTCACATTATTTAAACAGCAGGCCAATATACTATTGTTCCCAAAGTTCTAAAATGATTTGTTGTACTGCACTTATTGCAAATAATGACTTAGTAACATAAGTTTGTTTGGTATTTCATAGTAAAACTTAAGTTTGTGTGTCAGGGTCATGTGGGTTTTGATGTGGTTTTATTAATGAGAATGGCCCTAATTGCTGAGTATTTTCTCATATAGGCGTCTTTGGTTTTTCATTATGTAATAGCAAGAGTTAAGTATCTGTTTAATGGATCACCACTGGGCATCTGCATATGTGCTCCAATGATTGAGGCTACACAGATATATCTGGCTTAATCAATGTGCACATTTTGACTACTCACCTGTTCAGGGTCATGAAGTCCAATCCAGATATCTACATTTGGGGAGTAAGCAGCCACATGACTGGCAATAATAGATGCTTCGGAGTCATCTATGACTGAAGCCAAATGTGCACCGTGTCCATAACTGACACATTCGAACTGCAAGAGAATAAAGTTATGGGTCATTAGAAAACAGAAAAAGCATAATATTCTTGTGATTCTTGCAGGCTGTGCACTTTCTTATCTTGTTTTCTTACCTCAGCTTCAGACCAGGGCAATCTGAACCGGAAATATCCATAACAATGAGATTTGTAGAAAAACCATCCAGGTGGACATGAAGAACGAGGTGCCCCTATGTAAAATATCAGTGTTTTCTATAGTCAATGTTATATTTGTCTAGTTGTAAATATTGATAAAGCAAGGCAACTTACTAACTATATATTACACTTATAGGGGGAGATTTATCAAAGGATTTAGACTGGTTTTTCTTGTCTAAATTTGTCGCACAGAAAGTCGCAGTCTAAATATGTGCGACTTTTCTGCGACTTATGCTCTAGAGGATTTTTAGAACATTATGCATGCAAGTCTATTTTAGACTGAAATGCATTGAAAAATGCATTGGTGCTGAATTTATCAAAAGCGACTTTTCAGCGACAAGTCGCATAGGCTGAAAGTACGCCGAAATGTCAGACCATGTTGGAGCAGATTTAAATATAGACTAAAGCAAAGATCATGCAGTCTGTGCACAGAATTTATCAAGAGCCGTGCGACATTTGATAAATTAGGTGCACAATAGACCGGCCTAACGCTCTGTAGTTTGGTCTATATTGATGCGGGACATAGACAGCTTTGATAAATATCCCCCATAGTGTCTGCGTATGTATTGTGGATGAACCCGACTGACTGCAGTTATCTTTGATTTAATTGATTTTCAACCTTTTAACCAAGAGAAGATCCCTGAAAATGTTTCTGTCCCTAGGATAGTTTTGCTAGCTGCAAGCTTAAAGCTACTGCTGATAAACTGGTACAATGAAAATATAATATAATGTTTTTTAAGCAAATTATTATGCTCACCACGACTCCCCATGGCATCCCAGCTGATTTGTTTTAAAATCAGACCCCCATAAACAGTCCTTGAAAATACAGCTGAGAGCTGGACAAAAGCCATCTGACCCTGTTTTTGTTTTCTGTGTGAGCTGCAGGGAAAGGCCTTGAAATATCTGAGCAGGTAACAGGGTTAGAGAAGCAGTGAATATAGATAAGGCTGGGTTCACACCACGTTTCGTTAAATACGGTTCCCGTATACGGCTGGGAGGAGGGGCGGGGCTTAATCGCGGCGCCCGCACTCAGCCATATACGGGAACCGTATTTAATGCATGTCTATGGGCTGACCGGAGTGAACCGCAGCCTCTGGTCGGCTTCGTTTTCGGAGCCGACCGTAGGCTGCGGTTCACTCCGGTCTGCTCATAGACATGCATTAAATACGGTTCCCGAATACGGCTGAGTGCGGGTGCCGCAATTAAGCCCCGCCCCCCTCCTCCCAGCCGTATACGGGAACCGTAGTTACAAAACGTGGTGTGAAAAGGGAGGTGTGTGTGCCTCAGCCAATCAGGGACAATCTGAAGCTTTAGGCACACTAAAATGCTCTTTGCTCTCTAAGCTGAGGAGAAAAGAGGGAGGCCTGTCAGGCCCAAAATGGCCTCCAAACCCAGAACGCTGGTGCCCGATCATGTGTGTTAAGGACTATTGGACTTCCTGCCTGGAGTAAAATCGGATAGAAACAGGGTATATGCTCAGCAAAAATTACTCTTTACATTGCAAAATTTTATAACTTTAATGTGTGCAACTATATAAAGGTAATTTAATTTGGCTTGAGTTTTCCCTCTCATACACCTATGTAGCAATTTTCCAGAATATGCTCGATATACAATCAGGCAACAAGGAGTGTCTCAACTTAGACATTTATGATATATTCATATTATATGCCATAAATGCCTAATAGGAGGGAGTGTCATTTCTTGAACCCCTACCTCTTAAGCCGACATAGAGTTTCTATTAAATTCAGCATAAGTATACTATATTCCTTCTATGCTGCTTTGAAGAAAATGCCAACATGCTTTAAATGCCAATGTGCATTATCCACCATAAGATGATTTTAGTATGTACCTGCCAGACAGTAATGGACATGCTTAGGAAGGATCTTGTCTTGGGGCTAAATGGATATGTTGTGTGTCCAACGTAACGCTGTGGCTATCTTTTTATGAACTGAGTATTTCCTGTTGGAGTTTGTTCTTTCAAACTACCAATTCAATGGTTCCTTGTTTGTAAGTGTGAGGTCACTATTCTCCCTCCCACACATCAGCCATGCCACTCATTGAAACAGAAATAAGCTGCATTCCGTTCAAAAGACCAGTGTTTTCTAAACAGGGTGCCTCTAGCTGTTGCAAAAATACAATAGGTTGCAGAGTGATCTCTCCTCCCACCCAGTGGTTAGGCCTTCAATTGAAGCAGGACAGTTGATGTCATGTCTTGGCCGCACTGCAACCTGGGAAAACCTGTGTAATTTTTTATGCTGTTAAAAATTAATATTGGGGCAAAAATCACATAACAATTGTGAGACCACCATCACACACAGGTACATACACTATATTATGAACTACTCTAACTTTACAAATAAGAAAAAATCCTGGAATACCCCTTTAATGACTTCATACACTTATCTAGTCAATTCTACGTACCTTCTGAGAATGACACCCCAAGGATCAAACAGCCCAGAAGGGCAATGGCCAATGAAGATGACATCCTAAAAGCAAAGAGAAGTAAATTAATATGGCACTCCCTCTAGTCAAGTAGGAATCCCAATCCGTATAATGTCTTCAAAACAAATTTGGCACTCGATTTGCAATTGATATTAGTGTATTGTGCAGTCCGTATAAATACAACAATTGATGTTTCGTCCTACCCAGACCTTCATCAGAATAATACCGGACTATTGCGGAGGTGAAATTAGATGAATATTAGGAGGCCAGGTGCCATGCTCAGAGGAAAAAGTAACAGTGACCATAGTCACTAAAGCAATCTCATTATTCATCTCATTTCACCTCTGCAACAGTCCGGCAATATTATGATGAAGGTCCGGTTAGGACCGAAACGTCAATTGTTGTATATATAAGAACTGCACAATAAACTGATATCAATTGCAAATTGAGTGCCAAGTTTGTATCTATCTATCTATAATATTATTACAGGATATAGCAGGTAATGATAGTTTATAAAACAATATTCTAAAGCCAAGAATATAGTTATTAAGACATGCAAAGATAGCAGCCACACCTGGGCTCTGATGCCCAAATCTCCCTGTGACATCTGCGGGCATTTTAGATGCAGGACATCTTGTAATTCCAAATAGAAAATGGTCCTGTGGCAAGGTTAATGTGATATTATTTCTGTGTCATATATTAACACTTACTATGTCAAATATGAAGATTTTATACAAATACTTGCACATGGTCCCTATCTATGTATTCCCATTTTGCATGTAGAATATACTAAATAAAGACTTACCTATTCCAGGAAGTAAATCTGGCTATGTGAGTGAGAAGAAATGCTTTTGGAGGGGAACTTTATATGATCGCCTGCTGCTCTTTTTGACTTATGCCTCCCAGAAGGAGGGAATTGTGTAACAGATGGAGAGCAGGTAACAGAACACAGACAGGATTAGGCAATAAGGATATGGATATTACAGTCAATTATAGGGCTTTACCCTCACACCCTTATGTTAGACTCATCCAGGGAACATATCATAAGATAATCATATAAATACCATTTTAACTTACAATGTGGTACTAAACCTAGATAAACCTCACAACTCATTTGAAGCAAACATATCAATAGTTATATGTGCCCTTGGTAAATACTCTGGATGTACAGTTGGTGCATAGTTGTTTAACACCTTAACGACTCAGCCCATTTAGGCCTTAAGGACACAGCCAATTTTATTGTTGTGTTTTCATTTTTTCCTTCTCGCCTTCGAAAATCCATAACTCATATATTTATATTCACAGACCCATATGAGGGCTTGTTTTTTTGCATGACCAATTGTACTTTGTATTGACATCACTCATTTTAACCTAAAATGTATGGTAAGTAATTTTTTGTGTAAGGAAATATTATTGAAAATCACAATTTAGCAAATTTGGAGGGGGGGGGGGGGTTTCGTTTTTGCGCTGTATACTTTATGGTAAAAATTACATGTTTTATTTATTTTGTAGGTCAATGGTTACATACTTTTCTACTATTGTACTGTTTTCAAAAAATCTCAAACTTTTTAAATGTTTTTTTTTTTTTTTTGGACAAAATCAGTACATTTAAAATTGCCCTATTTGAACCACCTCTAACATTCAAATTTTTCCGTATACAAGGATGTGTAAGGGCGGATATGTGACTTTTTGATCGCTTTTAATAAAAAAAAAAGTGATGTGACCAAAAAGCTGAAATTTGGGACTTTTCTTTAACATTTACGCTGTTTATTATCTTTTACACTCTATTGATTAAAATGGGGGAAAAGGGGTGATTTAAATCTTTCTTGGGGAAGTGCTTTTTCAAATTTTCTTTTTTTTCCTTTTTTTGAACTTTTTTTTTTACATTTATTTTACACCAGATTTCTAATACTGTTCAGTGCTATGCATAGGCATAGCACTGATCAGTATTATCGACGATCTTCTGCTCTGGTGTGCTGAAAGGCAGATCAGAGCAGAAGAACCCAGGGAGAGTGGCAGAGGCAGGTGAGTCCGTTCGCCATCTTGGCTGATCTGATCTCCATGGCAGTGTTGCGGGCAATCAGATCAGCCATTTAAGGTGCGGCATTGCCGTAGATGCCGTGATCTGTATTGATCACAGCATCTGAGGGGTTGATGGCGGACATCAGCACGATCGCTGACAGCTGCCGGGACCCGCCGTGCATGAAGCCAGCACAGCTTCTTTGCTTGCGTCATAGCTGCGCTGTAAATGTACATTTACGGCGCAAGTTCTAAAGGGGTTAAGGAAGTTTTCTCTGTTTAAGAAAAAGCAACTGTTCGGCACTGTTAGGGGATTGGTGAGAGGTATAGGCAGACTTTGCAGCCCTCAGGTCCTCCAAGGCAGGTTTTTATCATGTACTTTGCACCCACAACCCCATATATTAAACACACAGATTCTCCAAGATCCTAAGATATGTCTTTTTGGTATAGTAGATGAGGAATTATGGCAGCATTACCCAAGAATAGAAAATTGAGAGAAACTTTCTTGTTATCGAGGAAACATATTTTGCATTAGTTAAAGATCTGGGTTAGGTGAGACTTAGGCTTTTTTTTTTTTTAAGAAAAACTGCCACTGCAGTTTTTGAGACAAAAACAAAAGTAGATCCAAAAGGAATGGGAAATATGAAGGAAGGACTTATACCGCCCTACTTCATGGATCCACTTTTGGCTTTGACTTCACAACTGCAGTGACATTCTTCAAAAAATACCAAGTGGAAACACAGTCTTAGGAATAGGGTTTGATTAGTTAATTCCATTGTTCCATTGTGGCTGCCCACAAAAGCTTTCTAAAATCTGGAGAGTCTGATTTTGCTCACCTTTACCTGTATCTCCTGGAGATAGTCCCTAAAAGGTGGCTCAGCCTAATAGTTCTTGCCCTTTTCTTAATCTTGCCCTTCATGCCTACCCCAGTATATTGAGACTCAGCTGGTATCTCTTCATTTATCAAACTAGCAAGTAGCTTTGGTAGTTTTTAACATTTAGTTTTCTTTCTTTTATGTATATTAACAAGTGACATCTGTTTTATATGTAATCTACGTCTTTCTGTACAACTGTTATACCTTTATGTATGTCTTCCCATACATTTTATTCTTTTGTAAGAAATACTGGCTGCATAAGTGGTAAATTATTATTAATATACCTGTCCTACCCCAACTGTCAATAAAAATCAGTTTAAACAATCTCTTGATGGTCGTGGAATCATGCCTTTAAAAATATAAATGGTAGTGGTTTCCAAAACTTTGAAAACTTGTGGAACAGCCTGGCTGTAAGTGTATGAAATCACGTACAAATCTTGTACGAAAACACTAGATGTCTTCCAAGACATTGTACAACACAGTCTTATTTTATGCAATAACAAACTTTGGAAAAATATTTCCAAATATATGGCCTGTAATTATGTCACTGATTCTTTGACAGTTAACGTACTTCATGCATACAGTACATTCTATGTTAAACATGCTCTATTTGATTTGGTCCGGATAGGCCATCAGTCGCTGATCGGTAGGGTGCTGACAGTACTGCACAGTGAATGGGACTGGAAGCAGTTGACTCCATTCACCGTGCAGTGCCTGGGCTGGTTAATGCAGCTCAGTTCCCATTAACTTGAACGGGAGCTGGGCTGTAGTAAAGTGCACCACTATGCAGTGAATAGGGCCAACTGCTTTTGACCCTGTTTATTGTTTAGTGCAGGGGCCAAAAATGCAGCTTTGTCAAGAGGACAGCGGGCACTGAGAGAAAAAACGCCATGCAAGGGGTTTTGAAACCTCCTATGAAGACATCATAGGAAAGGAAGTGCAATAAAGCTGTATTCTGATAGGACAGCTTACGTTCAATCCAATCATTCAGGCTGACAGGCAGGTACACCTATAACAAAGTGCTGATTCCAGCGAATCAGATCCACCTCCAGGTAAGTATTCAGGCTAGGTGGATCTGATTCACTGACGTGTCAGCGCAGTGAACCCTGCGCCAACACTTAATTCATTTGAACAGTGCTGCGCGATGACTCCTGCGCTAGCACTTAAACTTCATGCATGGAGCTCCGTGCTATGGACTTCAGCATGATTGCTCACACTGTGCTGCGCAGTGAGACCTGCGCTTGCACATAGTGTGAAATCAAGAGACTCCGTGCTGTAAGCATACATATGATTTCTATATCAGTGTAGCAAGATGAGGATTAGCTGAGCTGTAATTCTAAATGAAAAAAGGAATTATGCACCACTTATATGTATCATATTACATTTGCCCATATGTATCTTATAATCATCTGAGTAATTTTGTAGGACAATGTATCAGTCATGTCAATAAAATAGATTGCAGTATTCTATGTATAACTATTTCTGGTCGCATCTTGATCATCTCTTGATGGCCACCTGGATAACTGATTCAAGTAAAACTGTCATATGTGATTACCTGTGTCATCATTTATTATATCTTTCACTTTTATCAATTTTTATATACGGTACCTTTATATCCATATACCTACTAACTATTGGTGTATTAGGGACCAGTAAGAAGAGAAACAAGTCCAGCGTCCGATAACTCAGAGGATGATATTTATTTCATCAGATGGTCATAAACAGGAACACAAGGTACAGTGACGCGTTTCGGCCTTACAACAAGGCCTTAGGTGTATGACTAAGGCCTTGTTGTAAGGTTGTTTATGACCATCTGGTGAAATAAATATCATCCTCTGAGTTATCGGACGCTGGACTCCTTTCTCTTCTTGCTGCAAATTTGGGTTGAGGTCCACGCCCTGTCCGTGCGCACCTGGGGTGAGCTGAAGCACTGTTGTCTCCCTGCTCTATTAGGGACCAGTGTATAATTCCTTTTCTGTCATCCTTGCAATCATTATATTGTGTTATATCACCTCAGATTAAATGACCTGTCTTTAGGCCTGGATTGGACAATATTCCTCCATTTCCATATGAATACATCAATTAAATGGCTTTTGTGTCAACTAAAATGAAGTGCCTATTGTATTTATTATTGATGGCGGTGTGAGGTGAGAAGAATTGTCAGATAAATGCAGAGAAAGTAAATCCTTCATTTAGCCCCAAGGGGCTCAAACTTTTAAGCCTCTGGATCCATTTAGCCTCCTCCCGGGGCAACTTTTTATCGAGGTTCCCTTGTCTGGGACCAAGGATCATTTTGGTGAGCCCCCAAAATTTTAGGGTCATCACCTCTCCTCCATGTGTGTCACGTATGTGCCTGGCTAGGGGCATATCTGCTTCAGTGCGGATGGTACTCAGATGCTTGGAGATCCTTCTCTGAAGTTGTTGTGAGGGTTCACTGTGCTGACACGTCAGTGAATCAGATCCACCTGGCCTGAATACTTACCTGGAGGTGGATCTGATTCGCTGGAATCAGCACTTTGTTATAGGTGTACCTGCCTGTCAGCCTGAATGATTGGACTGAACGTAAGCTGTCCTATCAGAATACAGCTTTATTGCACTTCCTTTCCTATGATGTCATCATAGGAGGTTTCAAAACCCCTTGCATGGTGTTTTTTCTCTCAGTGCCCGCTGTCCTCTTGACAAAGCTGCGTTTGCAGCGAAACATGTTGAGGAGGGCTGAGAATTGTTTTTAAAACAGTGTTCACTCCTAATCTGCCCAGCACACTGCAGGTGCATGCGGAACTTACAGTTCACAGTGTAGGTGAACGGACAGGCACCATAACAGTTATATGAACGGAGTGAATTAACACTGTTTTTTTTTTTTTTAAACTGCCTGTTCATTTGTGTGAAGAAATCAATAAAGGAAAGTTTTAGTATATGGGAAATAGGGTATTTTTGGATCACCTTTGGTGAACTATAGGTTAGTGTAGGGGTGTAAGCTTGTCTCGGATTTCAAGCCCAACCCCTGAATGACATCCCCATCTCCAGCTTACCCCCCCCTAGTCACATCATTAGAGAGTACACAGAGTTTAAGGTAAGACAACTCATATATTATTTTATAAAAATATGATATTGCTGAATATATAATGTATTGTCCTTGCAGTTATACAGTAGTGGCTTTCCATGGATATTATGGCTTTAATATCTATACACCAATCAAAAGCCAGTAGGAGTTACTCAGGATTAGTGTGAGGTTTGTCCTTATCAAATAAGTATTTAAATGGTACCTGTCATTAGTAATAAAATTAATATGTTATAGATTAAAGGGGTACTACAATGGAAAACTTTTTTTTTTTAATCAACTGGTGCCAGAATGTTAAAGGGGTATTCCAGGATTTTTTTTATTTGACTTTGCTACAGGGGCTGTAAAGTTAGTGTAGTTTATAATATAGTGTCTGTACCTGTGTGTGACGGTTTTCTCACAATTCTTCTGTGATTATGACTATTGTCTGAGATTTTTCCCAGCTTGCAATGCGGCCGAGACCTGACTCACTAGTCAGCTGATGACAGGGAGCCTGTCTGCTTCAATAAAAGAGAAAGAAAAAACAAGGTGCGCTCCTAGTGTAGGCGGTTTAAGATAGCTTCAATATGCACCAAAAAATGGAGGCTTACCAGACGGTGTTGTGCTAAGAGCCAACACCTCAGAGGGCATATAGATTTGTGGTGGTGGTGGTCAGCAGCCACGGTAACCTTTCCAGATGCCCCTCGGTCAGCTGGATTAGTTTGCAGGGTTGTGGATACAGTCCAAAAAAGAAGGATATCCCAAATGGCGCTTCTCCTCCCAGGAAAGATGTGAGGCAGCAATCCACAGTAAAATTATGTGATTTTATTGCAACATAAGTTTCAAGCCCATACTGGGCTCTTCGTCAGGCATAATGTTAAGCAGTGTAAAATATAGTGTTTAAAAAGCCTGGGGACAGAACTTCAACCGGGTCATAGATCATCATGTAATGCATACATTAATTTAAAACAGTGTATATGGTTAAGAATATTAGATCTTAATAATTAATATAAAAAACACAATTGTAAAAGAAGCATATAAATGGTATTAACCAGAAAGTATAATGTGATGTGGCATTTTTTCTGCAGCGCTGGTACCCGCACTGGTGGCACCCACTGTCAGCATCTGGATGAATGAAACTCAGAGCGAGGCTGGTAAATAAACAGTAATAAGACCGCTTAGCATTGTCAGACAGTGATCACTGTGTAAAGCTGTTCAGACAACAGTAAGTATATCATTGTTGTCACAGTATGCTGTAATGGGACACGGATCCTGGCAGGCTGCGCTGACACGGGTGCGATGTGACCGGCAATCCTGTCAGACTCCGCTGACAAGAGCGCAGACTGGGTTCAACAGACTTTATTCCAGCTGTAAATGCGTTGAGTAACGACGTTGTTACAGGTTGTGGTAGTGGACATTCATTGTGCTTCTTAGTTAGATATATTTGGTTGTGTTTGTCCCAATATAGGGGAGGATGCCTGAGCATGGAGCGATCCAAAACACTTGGGACATACATATGCTGACCAGGTTAAGGGGAATTGTGGAATTATGAGCATGGTGAGGACATAAAGAAGGTATATGTTACCAACAGAATATAGTTATGATCATGTATATAAGGAAGAAATAACATAATAACAAACTGACAAAACTTCTTATTAGGTTATATGTAGAGATACAGTTGGTGACAGGTTGATGATAAATGGGGATAGAATGATGTGAAAGGTGGGAAGGGAGAGGGGGGGGGGATCAAACAGTGTAATCAAACAGCGCAAAATCCTCACCACTCATTCCACATCTCATCCTGGATCCTTCAAATGCAATCATGTAAGATGTATGTGTTGCAAAGAAATTAGAAATGGAATTAGAGAATTCAGCTCTAACAGCACTGGTGAAAAACACAATTTAAAATACAGGCTTACATGCCAATCCTTTATTTATTAGACTGTATTTGCAGATTACAATATGTTGGATGGACCATCCAGCCACTACAGAACCGCCTTAATAAACACGGACAGAATATCAGAAATAATTTCATGCTCCACTGTGTATTCAGGCACTGCGCCACTTCACATCCAGGTAGTGAAAACCTCATTTCGGTTATGCCTATTGACCATATACCCAGTAATCTAGCAAACCGGTTCGAAACTCTGAAAAAGAAGGAAGTCTTCTGGATGTACAAACTGTCCACCATCTCTCCAAAAGGACTCAATGAAATGGTGGAGACCATCATATGAACTCATCTGGCAGTTCCTTTTGGAAAAACCACCCTTTCATCAATTCCTTCCCCTTAATTCCATGCCCCCCCCCCCCTTGGGTTCCGTTCTCCCTCCCTCTCCGCCCTCCCACCTTTCACCAGAGGCGTACCGTGGGGGGTGCAGAGGGGGCTGGCCGCATCGGGCGCAACATCTGGGGGGGCGCGCTCGCACTCGCAGTTCTCTGCCCCTGCCTGGCTCACTCACTCTCTCTGCAGTGCTGGCTGTGCGAATCCGATCTGAGCCGCCGGGTTGCCGCCCACTGTGGAGGCAGTAGCGGATCCAGGGGGGGGGGGGGGCGCAACGGGGCAATTGTCAGCTGTCCTGCTCCACCACCCCTTTCTCACACCCGTCACCTTGCTATCACACGCCGCGGCTGTTCCATTCCTGCAGTCAGTGAGAGCCAATCACGGCAGGCCGGCGCGATGACATCACATCATCGCGCCGGCGCCCAGAGATCACGTCCCCGCGGCTCTCACTGACTGCAGGAACTGAGCAGCCGCAGTGTGGGAGAAAGGGGAGGGGGGAGCAAATTATAAGTGAGAGGGACAAATGATGAGTAAGGGGCACATGTCAGGGGGGCATTATATGTGGGGGCACATGACAGGACCCCCCCGTCATGTGCCCCTCATATATAATACCCCATGTCCTGTGCCCCTCACATATAATGCCCCCCCTGACATGTGCCCTTCACATATAATGCCCCCCGTCTGCCCCCTCAGGGGGCATTATATGTGAGGGGCACATGTCAGGGGGGCATTATATGTGAGGGCCACAGGACATGGGGCATTATATGTGAGGGGCACAGGACAGGGGACATTATAAGTCAGGGTCACATGTCAGGGGGGCATTATATGTGGGGGCACATGTCAGGGGGCAATATATGTGGGGGCACATGACAGGGACCCCGTCATGTGCCCATATAATGCACATATAATGCCCCCCTGACATTTGCCGCATACTTATAATACCCAAAGTCATGTGCCCATCACTTATAATACCCACTGTCCTGTGCCCCTCACATATAATGCCCCCCTGTCATGTGCCCCTCACATATAATGCCCCCCCTGTCATGTGCCCCCCACATATAATGCCCCCTGATATGTGCCCCTCACATATAATGCCCCTCTTATAATGCCCCATGTCCTGTGCCCCTCACATATAACGCCCCCCTGTCATGTGCCACTCATATATAATACCCCCTGTCCTGTGCCCCTCACATATAATGCCCCCTGTCCTGGATGCAGCTCATTTATGTTTCAATGGGTGGGGTGGCTGATATGTGGGAGGGAAGAAAATGGAATTATGGGATTTGTAGTAAAAAAAAGAAAACTGAAACAGAAAATACCAGTTCACAAAAAGCTAGCCACAGTGTTATGGTAATCTCCTGACATAGCCATTTAGCCCCAAGACAAGCTCAGATCCTTCCTAAGCATGTCCATTACTGCCTGCCAGGTATGTGCTAAAATCACCTTATGGTGGATAACCTCTTTAAACAGATTTGTAAATTACTTAGATTTTAAAATCTTAAAATCTTAATCCTTACAGTACTTATTAGCTGCTGTATACTACAGAGGGAGTTCTTTTCTTTTTTTAATACATTTTCTATCTGACCACAGTGCTCTCTGCTGACACCTCTGTCCATGTCAGGAACTGTCCAGAGCAGGATAGGTTTGCTATGGGGATTTGCTCCTGCTGTGGACAATTCCTGAAATGGACAGAGGTGTCAGCAGAGAGCACTGTGGTCAGACAGAAAAGAAATTCAAAAAGAAAACAACTTCCTGTGGAGCATACAGCAGCTAATAAGTACTGAAAGGATTAAGACTTTTTAAAAGAAGTAATTTACAAATCTTTTTAACTTTCTGACGCCAGTTGATTATTTCGGAAAAAAGAATGTTCGGCATGCTGAGGCAGCGTAGTACCCCTTAAGACCAAGCCCATTTTGACCTTAAGGACCAGGCCAATTTTATTTTTGCATTTTCGCTTTTTCCTACTCGTCTTCTAATAATCGTAACTCTCTTATATTTTCATCCACAGACTAGTATGAGGTCTTGTTTTTTGCGCTACCAGTTGTCCTGCATAATGACATCACTCATTTTACCATTAAATGTATGGCGCAACCAAAAAAATACTATTTGTGTGGGCAAATAAAAATTTTTTGCTAATTTTGGAAGGTTTCGTTTTCACGCTGTACAATTTACAGTAAAAATTACGCGTTCTTTATTTTTTTGGGTCAATACGATTATTGTTGCGCTTAAAAAAATTGCAAACTTTTTAACCAAATTAGTATGTTTATAATCCTTCCATTTTGACAACCTATAACTTTTTTATTTTTCTGCATAAGCGGTGGTATGAGGGCTCATTTTTTGTGCAATGATCTGTGATCTGTACTTTTTATTCATACCACATTTGTGTATATAAAACTTTTATAAATTTTTTAAAATATTTTTTAATAAAATGTGAAAAAAACAGCAATTTTGCGATTTTTTTATTTTTATTTATTTCTACGTTCAGGCCATTCACCATACGGGATCAATAAAATTATATTTTAATATTCACATTTACACATGTGGCGATACCAAATATGTGTATTACATTTTTTTAGTTTTTTACTCTTTATTGGGATAAAATGGGAAAAAAAGGACATTTTACATTTTTATTGGGGGAGGGGGTTAATACTGTTCAGTGCTATGCATAGGGCATAGCATTGATCAGTATTCTCGGCTATCTTCTGTTCTGGTCTGCTCGATCTCAGATCAGAGAAGAGGACCCGTGGAAGGTGGCGGAGGCAGGTGAGGAGACCTCTGTGCACTGTTCTGGATGATTGGAACACCGCGGCAGCGCTGCGGGCGATCCTATCATCCATATTTCTGACCACACTGCCGCAGATGCCGTGATCTATATTGAGGGGCATCTGAGAGGTTAATGGCAGACATCCGCGTGATCGCGAATGTCGGCCATTACCAGCAGGTCCCTGGCTGCGATCAGCAGCTGGGACCAGCCGCGCATGATTCAATCGGTCATGCATGATCGCGGTCATGTACAGGACATAAATATATGTCCTGGTGTGCTAAGTACTGCAGCACCAGGATGTAAATTTACACCCTTCGTCGTTAAGGGGTTACAGAATTGAATTTAAACATCTGTTTCATCTCACATATTTTTCTCTCCCTCTAAATTGGAAACTGTCCCACTAATACAGTATGTCTGATATCTCTGACACTGTCTCCAATCTGGCAGAAATGTTTTGTGCAGTAGTTGTCCTGTTTCACCCACATAGGGGGGCATTTACTAATCTTTTACTATGTAGTCTGGTTTTTACCCTGTTTTTTTCTACTTCATTTTTGACTATGTGCGACAAATTTACTAAATTGCTGCACGGCATTAATAAATTTGGCACACATAGGCAAAAGTGGGAAATTTACTTCATGTAGTAGAAAAAATAGTCTGTTCCTTTTTCCTGCTGTCTGAATAGGTTTGGCTGCTGGTTTCCTTCTGGATCTTTTGTTTTTGAGTTTTTTTTTAGCTTTTTCACCACATCTAAATAATTCAATAACTACAGTGGTCCCTCAAGTTACAATATTAATTGGTTCCAGGAAAACCATTGTAAGTTGAAACCATTGTATGTTGAGACCATAACTCTATGGAAACAGGGTAATTGGTTCTAAAGGCACCAAAATGTCATCCAAAAATAGGAAAAAGTGACAAAGAAAAATAAGTAGATAACTGATATAGATAAAGCAAATCCTTACATATAAAAGTAATAAAGATCTGCTGGGAGCTGTAAATCACTGTCTATGTCAGTGTTTCCCAAGCAGGGAGCCTCCAGCTGTTGCAAAACTATAACTCCCAGCATGCCTGGACAGCCAAAGGCTGTCCGGGCATGCTGGGAGTTGTAGTTTTGCAAAAAATGGGGCCACCCTGCTTGGCAAACACTGGTCTATGTAGAGGACAGGAGCTTCTTCAGGGGTCCTGTACAGTACAGGCAATGTCCAAAACAAGTAATGGAGTTGCCCTCACCTGGTGTCCAAAAGAGCAGCTAACCCTGATACAGGTAAAGTGTACAGAACATGTAATACCAGTCAGTGCATACACTTCAGTAATACAGGGGTTTTACCAGTGAATGCCCATTTTGATTGGTTGGTTCTTCCAGCCATTGACACGTTTTACAGATCTGGACTGTCTGTAGCATTGTATGTTGAGTCTGGTTTCAACTTACGATGGTCCAGAAAAGACCATTGTATGTTGAAACTATTGTATGTTGAGGCCATTGTAAGTTGAGGGATCACTGTAAATTGTAGTCATGGCTCAGAAGTGGTAAACGGCGTTTAGTGTGTGTGTGTGTGTGTGTGTGTGTGTGTGTTTATTACATTTTTTTAACACAGTTTTTTTCTCCCTAAATGTACTTACACTTTTTTTTTTTTTGGTTACTTCTTCTACAGATCTGTGTATCCTGTGGACTCCTTCGGATTCGGTGGACTACTTCGATGACCAGCGTTTTTCTTTGCTTGATGTTAATAAAATGGTTAACGAGGGCTTGTGGGGGAGTGTTTTTTGTAATAAATTTTTTTTAAAACCTGTTGTGTTTTATTTTTATTTTACTTTACTAGACAGGCTTAGTAGTGGAAGCTGTCTTATAGACTGAGTCCATTACTAAGCCGGGCTTAGCGTTAGCCACAAAAACAGCTAGCGCTAACCCCCAATTATTACCCCGGTACCCAACACCACAGGGGTGCCGGGAAGAGCCGGTACCAACAGGCCCGGAGCGTCAAAAATGGCGCTCCTGGACCTAGGCGGTAACAGGCTGGCGTTATTTAGGTTGGGGAGGGCCAGTAACAATGGTCCTCGCCCACCCTGGTAACGTCAGGCTGTTACTGTTTGGTTGGTATTTGGTTGAGAATAAAAATAGGGGGACCCTATGCGTTTTTTAAATATATTTAATTATTTATTTAAAAAAAAAAAAAACGCATAGGGTCCCCCCTATTTTCATTCTCAGCCAAATACCAACCAAACAGTAACAGCCTGACGTTCCCAGGGTGGGCGAGGACCATTGTTACTGGCCCTCCCCAGCCTAAATAACGCCAGCCTGTTACCGCCTAGGCCCAGGAGCGCCATTTTTGACGCTCCAGGCCTGTTGGTACCGGCTCTTCCCGGCACCCCTGTGGCGTTGGGTACCGGGGTAATAATAGGGGGTTAGCACTAGCTGTTTTTGTGGCTAGCGCTAAGCCCAGGTTAGTAATGGACTCTGTCTATAAGACAGCTTCCACTACTAAGCCTGTCTAGTAAAGTAAGAAAAAAACACAACAGGTTTTAAAAAATTTTTATTACAAAAAACACTCCCCCACAAGCCCTCGTTAACCATTTTATTAAAATCAAACAAAGAAAAACGCTGGTCATCGAAGTAGTCCACCGAACCCGAAGGAGTCCACAGGATAAACGGATCTGAAATGAGAAGAAAACAAAAAAATGGGTTAGTACATTTATTATCATCTCCCGCCCCGCACGACTACAACTGCCAGCATGCCCTTACAGTAAGGACATGCTGGGAGTTGTAGTTGTGTGGTGCAGGAGATGTGTGAGCAGGTGATAATAAATGTGACAAGCTTGTCCCCTGCCCCCAGCTGCAGGACTACAACTCCCAGCATGCCCTTACAGTAAGGTGGGGCGGAGGCCGGGCACAGTGTTTCCCAACCTGGGACTTGTAGTTTTGCAACATCTGGAGGCACCCTGGTTGGGAAACACTGTTTTAGGCCAGTGTTTCCCAACCAGGGTGCCTCCAGATGTTGCAAAACTACAACTCCCAGCATGCCTGGACAGTCAAAGGCTGTCTAGGCATGCTGGGAGTTGTAGTTTTGCAACATCTGGAGGCAACCTGGCTGGGAAACACTGGCCTAAAACAGTGTTTCCCAACCAGGGTGCCTCCAGATGTTGCAAAACTACAAGTCCCAGCATGCCTGGACAGTCAAAGGCTGTCTAGGCATGCTGGGAGTTGTAGTTTTGCAACATCTGGAGGCAACCTGGCTGGGAAACACTGTAATAAAACAGTGTTTCCCAACCAAGGTGCCTCCAGATGTTGCAAAACTACAAGTCCCAGCATGCCTGGACAGTCAAAGGCTGTCTAGGCATGCTGGGAGTTGTAGTTTTGCAACATCTGGAGGCAACCTGGCTGGGAAACACTGGCCTAAAACAGTGTTTCCCAACCAGGGTGCCTCCAGATGTTGCAAAACTACAAGTCCCAGCATGCCTGGACAGTCAAAGGCTGTCTAGGCATGCTGGGAGTTGTAGTTTTGCAACATCTGGAGGCAACCTGGCTGGGAAACACTGGCCTAAAACAGTGTTTCCCAACCAGGGTGCCTCCAGATGTTGCAAAACTACAAGTCCCAGCATGCCTGGACAGTCAAAGGCTGTCTAGGCATGCTGGGAGTTGTAGTTTTGCAACATCTGGAGGCAACCTGGCTGGGAAACACTGGAATAAAACAGTGTTTCCCAACCAAGGTGCCTCCAGATGTTGCAAAACTACAAGTCCCAGCATGCCTGGACAGTCAAAGGCTGTCTAGGCATGCTGGGAGTTGTAGTTTTGCAACATCTGGAGGCAACCTGGCTGGGAAACACTGGCCTAAAACAGTGTTTCCCAACCAGGGTGCCTCCAGATGTTGCAAAACTACAAGTCCCAGCATGCCTGGACAGTCAAAGGCTGTCTAGGCATGCTGGGAGTTGTAGTTTTGCAACATCTGGAGGCAACCTGGCTGGGAAACACTGGCCTAAAACAGTGTTTCCCAACCAGGGTGCCTCCAGATGTTGCAAAACTACAAGCCCCAGCATGCCTGGACAGTCAAAGGCTGTCCAGGCATGCTGGGAGTTGTAGTCTTGCAACAACTGGAGGCACCCTGGTTGGGAAGCCTGCGCAACTTACCGGCTTCCGTAGGATCCAGCGCTGCACGACACTGCCGCGCGACACTGCCGCGCGACGATCTCCGACAGCGATCGTCGCTGGAGCCTCGGAAGGGTAAGTGAACTTCTTCGCCGGTCCCCTTCAGCTGTTTAGTTTTGCAACAGCTGGAGGACTACAGTTTACAGACCACAAACCAGGGGTCTGCAAACTGTGGCCCTCCAGCTGTTGCAAAACTACAACTCCCAGCATGCCTGGACAGCCAATGGCTGTCCAGGCATGCTGGGAGTTGTAGTCTTGCAACATCTGGAGGCACCCTGGTTGGGAAACACTGTTTTAGGCCAGTGTTTCCCAACAAGGGTGCCTCCAGCTGTTGCAAAACTACAACTCCCAGCATGCCCGGACAGCCAATGGCTGTCCAGGCATGCTGGGAGTTGTAGGCTTGCAACATCTGGAGGCACCCTGGTTGGGAAACACTGTTTTAGGCCAGTGTTTCCCAACCAGGGTGCCTCCAGCTGTTGCAAAACTACAACTCCCAGCATGCCCGGACAGCCAAAGGGTGTCCAGGCATGCTGGGAGTTGTAGTCTTGCAACATTTGGAGGCACCCTGGTTGGGAAGCTTGCGCAACTTACCGGCTTCCGTAGGATCCAGCGCTGCACGACACTGCCGCGCGACACTGCCGCGCGACGATCTCCGTCAGCGATCGTCGCTGGAGCCTCGGAAGGGTAAGTGAACTTCTTCGCCGGTCCCCTTCAGCTGTTTAGTTTTGCAACAGCTGGAGGACTACAGTTTACAGACCACACACCAGTGGTCTGCAAACTGTGGCCCTCCAACTGTTGCAAAACTACAACACCCAGCATGCCCTGACAGCCAAAGCCTATGGCTCTCAGGGCAGGAGCCCGGGCTGACATTACAGTGCAGCCGCCCGGGCTCCTCATACGGTCTCCCCGCTACCCACCCCCCCCCTTGTCTCCCGCCCGGGCTCCTCATACGGCCTCCCCGCTACCCCCCCCCCCCCTTGTCTCCCGCCCGCGCCGCTCAGCTCCCGCTGCTACAAGACTACAACTCCCAGCGTGTCCTCACTGTAAGGCCATGCTGGGACTTGTAGTCTTGCAACAGCAGACAGATGGGAGTTGTGTGGCGCTGGCAGGTGAGAGGGGGGGGGGATATAAATCACTGTAGTGTCCCGGTAGCGCAGTGAGGGTAGCGGGGAGAAAGTATGTCGGAGCCCGGGCGGCAGTAGCTTTTCCTGCTCCATGTTGGAGCTGGAGTAAATTTTAGTCAATTTTTATGGCCGTTGCGACAGTTTATTGCGCAACTGCGACTGTCTCAGTTAATAAATTCCTGACCACTGCAAGTCAAAACTGAAAACTTGCGTAAATTAAGCGGGAATTTTTTTTTTGACTTTCTAGCTCTTGCTAGGGAAAGTCGCACAATTTATAGGGTAGGCGCAATTGCGACAATTTTGCGCCAAAAATAGTCAGAAAAAAATGACTAAACCCCTTAGTAAATGCCCCCCATAGAGAGCAGTTAAGTATTTTGCGCACATGATAAAATTGACCACATTAGATGATTTGCAGAAGATGCCATTGATGTTATGATGGGAGACAGAGTTTGGTATGGACATAGTTTGGTATGGACATAGTTTGGTATGGACATATGTGCACATATTTTACACCTTTTTTTTTTTTGAGACAGGGTTGGGTGTCATTTTGTGCATTTTTGTGTAGGGCCCTCCTTACTATAATTTGCGTTAGGTTGGTAGGCTGTCTGAAGGCCAATATGGGGGGCTGTTGGAATATTTTTTTAAGTCTGTCATCGGAGTGCAGTGTTGTTTGAAGTTTCTTTGATATTTTGCGCCAAAGATATAAAACAAAGAGAAGGATTGAGAGTGGAGATATTCCAGATGGAAATATTAAGGATTGTTTTAGCGAGTCTGAAATTTGATATGGAAAGGGCTAAAGTTAGATAAACATTTTTCCATATTAAAGCTGGGCTAGAGGACTAGACAATGACCAAGTCTGGTTTTTCCATAACAACCATTTACATATTACAAGAGCTTGTTACCATACGTAAATGAGCTTTGATTAGTTGTTATGGGTAAAAACAGACATTTTCCAATCTTAGGCAGGTTGGTTCATCTGGGCCAATATATGGAATTTTCCCACTCGAGTGGTAAATACAGATGGAGAATTATCATTCTGTCACTTGACAGAAAGCATCTTTTTATTACAGTAACAAACACCGGCAGCATTTACACGCTGTAAAGAGCAAATATTTATTAAAGCAACATGAAACAAAGAGCATATTGTAAACGGATATCAAGGCTTGAATTTACAGACATAGTTCTTGAGTCCTCCACATCCAACATCGTTCCATTTCTTATATTCTACAAAAAAGTTGAGAGGAGAATAATAAATATTTATCATTTACACTTACAGTTCCTTATGCTTGGGACATAAAAGAACAACTGTGTGGATTGTCGTCTGAAATGGGAAATGACCATGATGCATGCGAATGCATTGTTCTGCTGCTTGTAAAATGAATACTACATGGCTAAAAGGCCCATTTGAATATTTATTTTTCTACAATTTCTATAGATCGACAAGGATAAGGTTGTAGCTTTATGTCACACTACAATTTTATTTATCAAGTACAGTAGCATAGATTGTTTATATGATTCTTCTGTCCAGTGTTCATTTTGTTGACTTTTTAAAATCCTTTTTCAGTGACTAAAATTAATAAAAGCAAAGTTATGATGACTAAAACTATAACTAAAATCTATTGACATTTTAGTCAACTGACTTAAAGGGGTACTCCACTGGAAAAAAAAAACATTTTAAATCAACTGGTGACAGAATGTTAAACAGATTTATTTAAAAATCTTAATCCTTCCAGTACTTTTCAGCTGCTGTATGTTCTAGAGGAAGTTCTTTTCTGTTTGAATTTCCTTTCTGTCTGATAACGGTGCTCTCTGCTGACACCTCTGTCCATTTTAGGAACTGTCCAGAACAGATCAGGTTTGCTATGGGGATTTGCTGCTGCTCTGGACAGTTCCTAAAATGTAAAAATTTCTAAAACATACCAAATATGTTTATAAAAAAAAAATGTTTACACTTTTTGGGGGTACAATGGGAAAAGCAGACAATTTTCATTTTTATTGGGGAGGGGATTTTTCTATAGCAATCATTTGATTGCTAATACTGTTCAGTGCTATGCCTAGGACATAGCACTGATCACTATTATCGGGGATCTTCTGCTCTGGTCTGCTTGATCTCACACCAGAGCACAAGACGCCGAAAGACGGATGGAGGCAGGTGAGGGGACCTCCGTCCACCATTACAGATGATCGGATCGCCGCGGCAGCGCTGCGGGCGATCCGATCATCTATTTTAATATGAGCATTGCCGCAGATACTGTGATCTGTACTGATCACGGCATCTGAGGGATTAATGGTGGGCATCTGCGCGATTGCTGCTGATAGCAGCCGTAACCTGCCGTGTATGACGCGAGCACTGCTTCAATGCTTGTGGTCATACACAGGATGTAAATGTACGTCCTGGTGCGGGAAGTACCGCCAAACCAGGACGTACATTTACGGCCGTAGTCGTTAAGGGGTTAAAAATCTTAACCCCCCCCCTAGTACTTATCAGCTGCTGTATGCTAGAGATAAATTACAGAGAAATGTGTGAAGTTCTTTACAGTCTGACCCCAGTGCTCTCTGCTGACACTTCTGTCTGTGTCAGGAACTGTCCAGAGCAGGAGAGGTTTTCTTTTGGGATATGTTTCTAATTTGGACAGTTCCTGACATGTCAGCAGAGAGCACTGTAGTCAGACTGGAAAGAACTTCACAAATTTCTCTGTAGTATACAGCAGCTGATAAGTACTGGAAGGCTTCATATTTTGAAGTAGAAGTAATTTACAAATCTATTTTAACTTTCTGTCACCAGTTGATTTGAAAACATTTGTTTCCCACTTGTTTCCACTGGAGTTTCCCTTTAATAGGTGTAAGCAGTTCAGAGCTCCAATCTTTGAGCCAGAGCGAAAGGCTATTCGCAAAGAACAACTCTCAGTCTGTATTACTTACCAAATCAGTTGGTGTTAGGGTATGTTCACAAGGGAAGAAAAGAAAGCTCCAAAAACTCGACCCAGAGGTGGTTTATGAAGGAGTTTTTGCAGGAGGATTTAAAGAGCCTTTTTTTTTTTTAAAGAGACGACAAACCAGCGTCTATGTGGTACGATGTTATTTGCAGTCTCTTTAATGAAATAAGTTGCATTTTGATATTTTGATTTGAATATACACTCACTTGATCCACTGCCTAGAACCACACAAAATTCTTTCCCTTTGGCATTATCTGGAACACCATTTTTCCAGGCATGATAATTATACATGGATCCATCTGTCCATTTCCAACGGCCATTCTGTAAATCACACCATAGAAAGTTAGATATAGTGACACTGGTTTACCATTTCTGACTTCTATACTCTCCATTGATGTGTAGGCTGCATTCTACCAGCTGCTATGTACTAAACTAAAAAGGCAAAGATAGCACAGTAGGAAATAATGAGTAATAAAGCTTAAAGGAAATCTGTCATCAGAATCACCCGCACTAAACCTGTTACACAGGCTTGTAGTGCGGGTGATCCTGATTAAAACGCTTCTTACCTGGTTAAAAATGGTTCAGCGGTTCTGCAGATATCTATATCTTTAGTTTTCTGTTATTCCCTGGCTTGGGACTCAGTGGGAGGTGTTATCATCTGGGACTCGGCCACACGTCATTCTAGCTGGGCGAAGCGGCCGCCCGGCTCATGAATATTCATGACCTTATCCTCATAGTCCAACTCCTTTTTCTAGGTCTGGTGGGGAGGGCCGCGCATGCGCCGCGTTCCGTACACCCAGAAGCGGCGTTCTCCCCCCGGCTTCACTCGAGCTGCGGCCCAATACAAGTAAGAAGACGGGCTGCATGAGTGAAAAACCGGGGGGAGAACACCGCTTCCGCATGCGCGGCCCTCCCCACCAGACCTAGAAAAAGGAGTGAGACTACGAGGATAAGTTCATGAATATTCATGAGCCGGGCAGCAGCTCCGCCCAGCTAGAATGACGTGTAGCTGAGTCCCAGATGATAACACCTCCCACTGAGTCCCAAGCCAGGGAATAACAGAAAACTAAAAATATAGATATCTGAAGAAGCGCTGAACCATTTTTAACCAGGTAAGAAGCGTTTTAATCAGGATCACCCGCACTACAAGCCTGTGTAACAGGTTTAGTGCGGGTGATTCTGATGACAGATTTCCTTTAAAATAACATAGGGGGAGATCTATCAAAACCTATGTAAAGGAAGAGTGGTGCAGTTGCACATATCAACCAATCAGATTCCTTCTTTCATTTTCAAACAGGGCCTCTGAAAAATGAAATAAGCGATCTGATTGGTTGCTATATGCAACTGCACCACTCTTCCTTTACACAGGTTTTGATAAATCTCTCCCATAGTGTATAGGTTAATTTAAAATAATAAATGTTACAAACCTTGTCAGGGTCATGCAGCCCTATCCACACTCCGTCTTTGTCCTGGCTAGCAGACACATGACTTGCAATGATCGCTGCCTCAGAATCATCCATGATGGAAGCTAAATGAGCTCCATGTCCATAACTTCCGCACTCATACTAAAAAAAGCAAACATAGTTCATCTGGCTGTGTTGAGTTAGTAATAGGCAAAACAAACCCTACAGAGTAGAAATGAGCTAACAATATGAAGATTTATCAAAACCTGCGTAGAAAAAGAGTGGTGCAGTTGCCCATAGCAAGTACCGTATTTTTTGGCATATAGGACGCTCCTGCATAAAAGGCGCACCCAATTTTAAAGGAAGAAAATCTAGAATCCAATGTAAAGTATAGGACAGTGATCTTCAACCAGTGGACCTCCAGATGTTGCAAAACTACAACTCCCAGCATGCCCGGACAGCCATTGGCTGTCCGGGCATGCCAGGAATTGTAGTTTTGCAACATCTAGAGGTCCGCAGGTTGAAGACCACTGGTATAGGAGGTAAAACCCACGTGTCCCCGCTGCTCCGGAGCCGTCACCGCTACCCTGGATGTCGCCCTCCATCGCTGTCGTCGCGTCCCCATCGCTCCGGAATGTCTCTGCTGCCCGGTATCCTCGCTCTCCATTGCCGCCATCACGTCGCTACGCACGCCGCTCCTATTGGATGAAGGGACGGCGTGCGCGACGATGTGATGATGATGAAGGAGAGCGCTGGCCATGCAGGGGATCCCGGCACGGAGCATACACCGAGGAGGCAGGTAAGGTTCCTTCCCGGTGCAGCTGGGTTAGTGTCACTTTCGCTTCAGATGCGGCGGTCAGTTTTGATCGCCGCGTCTGAAGGGTTAATACAGGGCATCACCGCGATCGCTGATGTCCTGTATTAGCCGCGGGTCCCGGCCGTTGATGGCCACAGGGACTGCCGCGATAGGACAGGGTTTTAATGTGTATTCACCGTATAAGACGCACCAACTTTCCCCCCCCCCCCCCAGTTTTGGGGAAGAAAAAGTGCGTCTTATACGGTGAAAAATACGGTAATTTACAAATCTGTTTAACTTTCTGGCATCAGTTGATTTAAAAAATATATAATTTCATTTTTGGAGGGGAATCGCAAGGGTCCTGCATTACCCCCTCCAGCTCACATCTACCCTTTTTGTATTTTATCTAATTTCTTCATTAAATTCATATATTTTTTACTCTATGGTCTAATCTCTCTTTTTTGTTCACCTCTATTATCTGAATCCTTCTTCTTCCTATTTTCCCTCTCCTCATCCACCCCCCCCCTGCCCCCCATTTCACTAGATCATTTGAGGACTGTTACCTTATTTTTTCATATCTAATATATGACTACTTTTTCTAACAGTTTGTTGGATATACATAAGAATTGCATGCACTGTATAATTCATATTACAACACTCAAAAATTGGTGTAATAAGCAATTTGCAGCAGAAAACATTTACCTCTGCATCAGCCCATTTCACTGGGTTCTTGCTGACAGCATAGCAGTGTGATCTATAAAAGAACCAACCAGGGGGGCATGAAGAGCGGACTGAAGCAGCTTAAACAGAAAAACAAAAACAAATTAATTATGTGTAGTAAATGATAGTAGTATATAACCTGTTTTTCGTTATTGTTTTTAAACTATTTATCATAACTCTTTATTGTCATGATTAGAGATAAGCAAATCGAATCTGACCAAACTGAATTCATTGCGAATTTCAGGAAAGATTTGATTTCCAACGAATGCGAATATCGCCGCGATTCTATCACGCGAATCGCTTCATTAAACTCCATTTAGTGTGGTCCAGGCTCCAGGGCATCTAAAATGGCAGATCCACATGTAAGAACATGGGGCAAGGAATCCTGGGAAGGCGGGAACAAGGGTAGGTGGGATGACCCTGAATCACATGCAGGATGCATCCTATCAGCAGCCAGTCACCCCTGTGATGTCCCAGCCCTATATAATCGGCAGCCATATTGCGGCCAGTCACTTCAGCCTTCCACTGCAGAGATATATATAGGGACAGACAGCGCTGTATGTTGCACAGAAAAGCTTTTTCCAGCAGCGATTCACCTCCTAGTCAAGTCAGCGTTCTGTTGCACAGAGAGAAGGACAGAGAGCAGTGTGGGTTTCACAGAAAAGCATTCTTACTGCAGCGATTCACCTCCCAGTCACTACAGCATTCTATTACAGAGAGCAGTGTGTTGCACAGAAGAACAGCAGTGATTCAGCTCAAGCACAAATCCTGCCTAGAAGCACTGATAGGGAAGGGAGTGAGATTGAGAGAGAGAGAGTGTAATTTTGGGTGTAGTACACAGCGACTGTGTGCTGCAGCACTGGTGTGTACTGCTGGTGTTGTGCACAAATACTTTTTTAAGCATACTGTAGCGCATTTCTCTCCCCTCTCAAGTGCATAGCACATACGTACATCTAAGTGGTGTACTATTTTGTTCCTGTTAAAGTCTCAAGGGCTTAGATACTGTGAAAGGCCAGGCAAAAGTACTCTCCAGCTGGTCTTGTACACAAATACTTTTTTAAGCGTACTGTATCGCATTTTTCTTCCCTCATAAGTGCATACATCTAAGTGGTGTATAACGTGACATGGCAGGCGGTGGATCCTCTGGGCTCGTCCACACAGGTAGCTGGGAGGTGGCATGTCACAGAAGGAGACTGGAAGGATGTGGCAAGATGGCAGTAGGTCAGGGCAGGTAACACAGGTGCAAGGGAGGTAAGGTAGCAAGGAACAGGTACAAGGTAACAGGGACACAGGTCTTTCACTTTGGCACAAGATAACCAAAGATCCGTCAGGGAAACAAGTGAGGAGCTGATATTTAAGGGCAGGGGACAGGTGTAGACACTTGTTTAATAGAGCACTGGCCCTTTAAGTGAAAGAGCTCTGGCGCACCCTCGGAGGCATGGGCATGCGCGCAGGGGCTGCGAGGACATGGAGAGGTGGAAGATGAGGAAAGTGAGTGATGTGCTGGGATTTGCATGCGGGCGCGTCCCGCGATGCAAATCCCAGCTCCGCTGGCAGCGGCGACATAAGCAGAGAGCGCTCAGGGCCGGCGTGTCTGGCCAGAGCGCAGGTGTTACATGCTGTACTATTTTGTTCCTGTTAAAGTCTCAAGGGCCTAGTTACTGTAAAAGGCCAGCCAAAAGTACACACCTGCTGCTGTTCTAGACAAATACTGTTAAGCGTAGTGGATGCATTCTACTGCCCTCATAAGTGCATATCACATACGTACATCGAAGTGTTGTACCATTTTATTCCTGATAAAGTCTTAAAGGCCTAGATACTGTAAAATGCCAGCCAAAAGTACACACCTGCTGCTGTTCTAGACAAATACTGTTTTAAGCGTAGTGAAGCGTATTGTACTCCCCTCATATACTCACTATGTCAGGCAGAGAAGTGCCAAGAAGTGCACAGAGGAGTGGCAGAGGCCTAAATTTATCAGGCGAGGCAAAGGTCGCAGCAGACTAGGGGCGAGTGGCAGCAGGAGTCGCAACGAGAGGCCTGATCTCCCGGTATCAGCTAGCGGTCGTGTCTCGACCAGCAACCCATCTGCCATCATCGATTGGATAACACAGTCATCCATGTCATCACAAGTGGCATATGATACCCCCAGTCAACAGTCAGTGGGTTCCTCAGACCAATCCTCAGTTCGCATGGCCTGGGAGTAGTCCCTGTCCTCCCATTGCCTCTGTCCTATGCTGTTTCCTCCCCTACAGAAGTATCTTATGCTGTAGGTTCAGCTCCACTATTCAGGGAGGATGATCTAATGGAGGACAGTCAGCAGCTACTGCCCAGCCAAGTGGAGGAGACATCAGCCGCTTCCTCCGCGGGCAAGTAATGATGAGGAGAGTGACGTGGGAGGTGGTGTTGAAAGTGTTCAGGGTCCTGAAGCAGACACTGTTGAGGAACCTGAGGAGGACATCAGTGACATGCAGATACTTGTTGATGATGATGAAGCCGATCGCAATTGGGAGCCAGGTGCAGAAGGGGCTTCATCATCATCAGGAGAAGAGGGTTGCAGGTTGCCCGTCAGGTAGCCCGTCAGGTGCTTCGCGGCAGCCTACCTTCCCGGGAGGTAGTGGAACAGGGGTTCCTGGAGACGGAGGCAGTAGCAGTCAATTAGTACAGACTGGGAAAATCAGCTGCTCGGCGGTGTGGCAGTTTTTCATCAAGCATCAGGAGTAGGTTAACATAGCCAAATGCAAGATGTGTCGACGGAAGGTGAAGCGTGGCCAGGGTCCCAATGTTGGCACCACGGCCCTGCGTCAGCATATGTTGCGCCACCATAAAGCGGCCTGGGAGAACCATGGCTCCGATGTGGTGGTCCAGCCTGCTGCATCACCCAGTGGCACGCCGCTCCCTGTTTCAGCTTGCCAAGGCTCCACCACCCCAGCCGAAGGGAGCTGTGTGCCATACCCTTCTTCTGTCGCTCCAGATGCTCCTGCAGATGCTACTTTGAGTTAGTCATTCCGCCAGCAAGCCATCAGCGAAGCCATGTCCAAGAGACAACAGTATGCGCCCACTCATCCAATGGTGCAGAAGCTGAATGTGCTCCTGTCCAAGTTGCTGTTGCTGCAGTCCCTCCCTTTTCAAGTGGTGGACTCTGCACCTTTCAGAGAACTAATGACTTGTGCCGAGCTGAGGTAGAGAGTCTCAAGCCATCATTTCTTTGTGAAGAAGGCAGTACCAGCCCTGCAGAATTTTGTGGAAGAGAAGGTGGGCCAGTCCTTGAGCATGTCAGTGCGTACCAAAGTGCATGGCAGCGCCAACGTCTGGAGCTGTAAGTATGGTCACAAACAATACATGTCCTTTACGGCCCACTGGTTGAATGTGGTTTCTACAACTTGGACAGGTCACGCCGCTTCCTTCTCCACGCTCTCAGGCCTTTGGTCCTTTGACAGTGTGCGACTCCGCCTCCTCATGCTCCACCGTTTCCTCAGCCTTCACTGCCCGGACATGTCTCCGTGCCCCTTCAGCATACCATGTGTGCAGAGCATGGCGGTGTGACGCAATTCTTCACATGGTTTGCCTTTGCGAATGGAGTCACACAGGGGAGGAACTGCTAAAAGTAATTCATTAAGAAATTGGAGCATGGCTTACTCCATGAAAACTGGAAATGGTGAGCGACAACGGGAAGAACATCTTATTTGCTCTGTGACAAGGAAGCCTGAGACATGTGCCCTGCTTGGCACACGTGTTCAATCTGGTTGTCAAGCGGCTCCTTAAGTGTTCCCCCCATCTGCAAGACATTCTAACAATGGGAAGGAAACTTTGCATGCACTTCAGCCACTCGTACACCGCAAAGCACACCCTCCTTAAGCTGCAGCGTCAGAACGGTATCCCCCAACACAGTCTGATTTGCGACGTTTCAACACGTTGTAATTCCACCCTCCATATGTTGAACCAACTATCACCGATTTCTTAATGATCTAAGCGGATAGGGGGAATCCCCTGTGTAACTTCAATGTCAACCAGTGTCAGCTCATACATGACACACCTTACGTTTGCTCAGGCCCTTCGAGGAAGCCACATTATTAGTCAGTTGCCAGGATTATGGGATGAACAACGTCATTCCACTGCTTCATTTCCTACAACACGTGTTGGAAACAATGGCTTGTCAGGGCACTGGAGACGTAGCGCCTATATCTCATGGCCACATGAACCCTTTGGGGGCTGAACTGGAGGAGGAGGGGAGGGCACAGTGGAGCACAGTTTAGGTTTCACGAAATGGATGGTTTTTCTAGTCATTTGACAGGAGAGGAGGAGCATGAGCAGCTAAAGGGTTCTGCAAGACAGAGGACCTAGACACACCATGGCAGTATGTAGTGGAGATGGAGGCAGGGAGTCCCTCTGAGTCACTTGCACAAATGGCATGATGCATGCTCTGTTGCTTGAGTAGTGACCGCCGAATTGTCAACATTTGGCAGCGGGATGACTTCTGGCTCTCCACCTTATTGGACCCTCGCTTCCGGCACAAAATGGGGGCCTTTTTGTTACACCTATTGAGAGGGAGGACAAACTGACCTACTACTACGGAGTCAGTTGGCCGATGCCTATAGGTGCCATCGTCCATTCTCGCGCAGGTCTGACTCGGGGTGCCTTCTGCGCTCACCTTCCACTGCCATGGCTGCTGGGGACGGGTGGGGTGGCAGGAGCGGCTCCATCAGCAGCAGCCTGAGTCTACAGTCGCTGATGAATAGCTTTCTTCACCCGTATAGTGAAGTAACTCATCATCAGCAGGTACAACTGGAGCAGGACCTGAACCAGCAGGTGGGGCATACCTTGACATGATCATGCCAACACACCTTGAAGATCCACTGGACTTCTTGGAAGCCAAACTTGATTTGTGGCCACAACTCAAAGTTTGCCCTGGAAAAGATGTCCTGCCTGGCCAGTAGTGTGCCATCAGAGCGGTGTTTAGTATGGCGGGGGCCATAGTAACCCCAAGGAGAACTCGTCTGTCCATGAAATATGTGGAGAGACTGACCTTTGTGAAGAGGAATCAGGCATGGATCAGCCAGGATTTCCACCCACCAATGCCTGATGCATCAGAGTAGAATTACCATGGTGCCACACCAAGACTTCACAAATATGGATAGTGCAAAACAGATTTAAGGCGCTGCTCCCCAGTTACAAACATTCCTCCGCATCAGACCTTTTTTCATCCACCTTCGTCACCGGGTACTGGTATTGCCAACTACCGCACGCACCGGGTCACTTTCAGGACTCCTGATGCTGCTGCCACCTCCAGGCTGTATCATTCAGCCACCATATGGTCTCCTCATGCTGCCGCCAACTCCAGGCTGTGTCATTCAGCCATCATAGGGTCTCCTCATGCTGCCGCCAACTCCAGGCTGTGTCATTCAGCCATTATATGGTCTCCTCATGCTGCTACAAACTCCAGGCAGTGTCATTTAGCCACTATATGGTCTCCTCATGCTGCTTGTAAATTACCTAAATTTTTTTTAAGGTAGCACTAGCTACCATAAAACTTCAATTTAAAAATTTAAATTTATCTTTTAAACTTTGGGATTGTGAAGCCCTATTGTCTCCTCATGCTGTCGCCAACTCCAGGCTGTGTCATTCAAGCACTATATGGTCTTCTCTTGCTGCCGCCAACTCCAGGCTGTGTCATTCAGCCACTATATGGTCTCCCAATTTACAAGGTATATTACTATATATGACATGTGGGTGAAGGGGATATTAATGTACTGGCTTTGCAAGGAGCAATGTGTGGTGTCCCGGTACAGGACCTGTCCCTGTCCCTGTCTAAAGCCCCCTCAGTTATAGTCCCTCCATTTCCACAGGGTTCTCCTGTAGGGCTTGCCCCTTGGTCATCTCATAGGAATGTATTTTTGTACAGTGTATAAATGTATAGGACCTACCCGGGTCACGTGATCTATTATAATGGTTGTATAGATATTTTGGACCTTCCGGGGTCATGTGATAATGTCATGTGATGTACCCAGAGTTCTCTGGGTTCAGGACTTACAGGCTTTGCAACCAATGGGATTAGTCCAGCCCCCCCTAGTATATAAGGGGCGGTAGTCACTAAACTCTCTCTTATTTCCTGGCTAAAAAGCAAGCAACTCTCTTCGTTCCGGACTACCAAGCAAGCACAAGTCAGCCTCAATCTCAATTCAGCTAGGCCAAAGCCTATGAATCCAGCATCCACTAAAACCGTGAGTTACAAAGCTCTACCTACAAATCCTGTGTGACTACTACCCACTCAAATATTATAATTAGTAGCACAGTGGCCTGCTTAAAGCTAAAGACTATCTGTCCCAGTAAAGCCTGTGAGGAACCTGCATCCCGGTTACCTCTAGAGAGACTGTTCATTTGTAAAGACTGTTGCATAAAACGTTCAAGTAAAGTTTACCAGTTATCTCATAAAATCTGCTGTGGACATTCCGTTTATTATCCCTGCCGTTTGTGGGCTGGTTGGTGGCAGGACCTTCAATACTGAGCAAACCGCACCCTGGCGTCCCAACAAGTAAGGGTTAATACCACCAGACCCTGTAATATCATTGTAACACCCCAGACACCACAAATGTAAGCAGAAAACAGCAACAACATCACAACAAGAAAGAGGTTACATAACCAAAGCAGCCCTTGTCTAAGCAGTCAATTGAGGCGGTGGGATGACAAAAAAGGAAGGGGGAGGGGGATTACATTCAGGAGGTGTACATATAAACAAAACAAGAATTTACACAAGGGGCAGCTGCACTGTACTTTATGGGTAGTCAGAGATAGGAGAGAAGCCACATTGTGCCTGAAAGGGGCAGGTAGTGTGTGCATACACTCAAAGCTTTGCATGGCACTTTCTAAGCTCCACCCACACTTCATGTTTTTAGTCTTGGTCTCTCTGCTTGGACATTTGAAGGAAAGTAGGACACTTTAGTTTTTTTCTGGGATATAGAATGATTATAGATAAATGAAGCAATTTACAAATATTTTAGAAATATCCAAGGCTGTCAAATAGAGGGAAGTTTTTAAAGGCTTATGGTAAGAGAAAATGACATACAGGAGCCAAATCATAGATAACAGAGGCCATACAAGGCCGATGTTAATAAACAGGGAACATTTCAGCTCACAACTCTGTGCCTTTTTCAAGTTCAGTTGTGAGTTGAAATGTTGCCTGTTTTTCCACATGGGTAAATATTTCATTTTAATTTTTGAATATTTATTTTTTTGAAATACTACTTTTATTTTTTATTTTTTCAAATATCTTTGGAGTGCTACAACTCTTCAGTCAGATAGAATTATAGACTTATAAGCCAAAACTAGGAGTGGATCCAAAACACAGATGTATAAGTCTTTCCATGATACTTTTTCCATCTTAAAAATTCAAATAAAATGGTGCATAGTACTGACCAAAATGCATTGTGTAAAAGCAGACCTAAACTCCTATCACACAAAGGAGCTTTTTGGGGAAAAACAAAGAGTAGGAGGACTTTTACTTCTCTTTCCTACTGGATCCACTTCTGGCATTGGCACACAAATTGCAGTGTGTGATGTTAGCCTCAAAGACATCTGTCTATAAGCATACAACATATATGAATCCTGTAGAGTCATTAAAAAAAAGAATAACTCACCTTCTGTGATCCCCACCATGATGAGTAAAACTCCCAGGACAGCAACGATGCACCCTGAGAAGACCGCCATTGTGTATTTCTAGCTGACTTGATCTTAGGAGTAAAGATGTGCTAAAGCTTCTGATGTTTCTTTACAACAGTATTGGCATGTTTTATTTGTTCTCTACAACTCTTTATAGTATAGACTTACAAGGGTGGGCATTTAGCCTGGGAGTAGTCTTTGGTAGTGGTGAGTCAGATATTGGAAAACTACATATGTTTCATGGATTAAAGCACACATGTTCCTGTCCCCTAGGTGCACACCCAGATAAGCAAAAGACATCTGTTAATGCCTGCTAATAATAGCAAAAGGATATGATCTCCTTTACATTCAAAGAAACAAAAAATGAAAAATGTAATGTAGTAGAAAATAGTTTTAAATAAATAAATGTATGTAGTAATTGTTAATGGGAAACAGATGGCAGTGATAACCTCCTATCCCATCTGGTTGTATCATTGAACATCGAGAAAGCATCTAAATACATCATCCATTTAGTCATTTACCACCTGAATAAAAAGCTTTACCTTTAAATAATAGAATCCCCAAATGCGAAACAAAGTTATTCATAAATTGTATGAAGCTGCTACTAGAGAGGCCATGACCAGTCTTGGCCCAGTCTTGGCCCGGCTCTGTATAAGCAGCTATGCAGGAGGATATTATCATTAAAATGACTGTTCTTTAAAATATATAAAAAGCTTCCGCACCAGATTAGAACACAAAATGACCAGCTCTACAGGGCGGTATTCACAGCTTGTGCTGCCCCAGACACTTGGACTGATCACTGTATTACTCTCTGACGTTGTTGAGAATTTGTATCAGTTGCCATATATGATACATTCGGAAAATGTTCCGACTCTTTCTCTTTTTCACAAGTTACAGCCTTCTGTTAAAATGCTTTTAAAAAATCAGGTCCCCCCCCCCCCCCATAATTTTTCATCCAATACTCAATAATGAGAATAGGAAAACAACATTTTAGAAATATTTGTTTGTTTATAAAAAGTAAAAAAACACATTTTTGCATGGACAGAAGTATTCAGACCATATGGCACTGGACATTTAGCTTAGTTTAGCAAATTCAGTTGATTGGACAGGATTTGGAAAGACACAACCATAAGTTCTCACAGCTGGCAATGCATAATATAGCAAAAACCAAGCCATGAGGCGGAAAAGAACTACCTGTAGAGTTCAGAGACATGATTGTGTAGAGGCACAGACCTGGGGAAGAGTACAAAAAGAACATTCTGCTGCACTGAAAGTTCCAAAGAGTCCACAACCAGTCTGGCACAACCAGGACTCTTCATAGAGCTTACCGCCCCACCAAAATAAATAATCAGGGAAGAGGAGATCAAGAACCCAATGGTCCCTCTAGCTAAGATCCTAAGATACTGTGTGCAAATGGGAGACATTTTCAGAAGCCTAACCATCACTGCACCAATCAGGTCTTTGTAACGCCCCAACTGGTCTGGAGCCACCGTGTCACCTAATGATTTGATGTTTGGCCAAACCTTGGAGCAAAAGTATTCCCCTACTTTTTACCCTTTGTCTAACTCCAGGATGCTGAAGTTTGACTTCTGCTGAAGGGGAGATAACCAAGTAGTTTCTGCAAGAGTGGTCCCGATTATGGGGAAGCTGACCAGGCCGGCCAGAACGCCCTGGTGCCAAGCAGAAGGGATAGAGGCAGGAAATGTGAAATGTGCTGTTTTATTCACAAAGAAAATACCACATTGCAAAACCACAGTGGTTAGCAGTAAATTAAATGTGATTTAATACTATCAGTAATACTTCGAGGCCTACAACCCCCCCACCCGCCCCCGCCCCCGCCCCGCTCCGCTCCGCTTTTCACTTTTTGTTGCACAATAAGGTATAAGTGCAATGTTACGCCTAGCGCTCCGGGCCCCCGCTCCTCCCCGGAGCGCTCACGGCGTCTTTCTCCTTGCAGCTCCCCGGTCAGTCCCGCTGACCGGGAGCGCTGCTCTGTCATGGCCGTTGGGGATGCGATTCGCACAGCGGGACGCGCCCGCTCGCGAATCGCATCCCAGGTCACTTACCCGTTCCCGTCCCCTGCTGTCATGTGCTGGCGCGCGCGGCTCCGCTCTCTAGGGCGCGCGCGCGCCAGCTCCCTGAGACTTAAAGGGCCAGTGCACCAATGATTGGTGCCTGGCCCAATTAGCTTAATTGGCTTCCACCTGGTCCCTGACTATATCTATCCTCCTCCCATGCACTTCCTTGCCGGATCTTGTTGCCCTTGTGCCTAGTGAAAGCGTTTTGTGTGTTTAAAGCCTGTGTACCAGAACTTCTGCTATCTCCCCTGACTACGAACCTTGCCGCCTGCCCCCGACCTTCTGCTACGTCCGACTTTGCTTCTGCCTACTCCCTTGTACCTCGCCTATCTTCAGCAGCCAGAGAGGTGAGCCGTTGCTAGTGGATACGACCTGGTCACTACCGCCGCAGCAAGACCATCCCGCCTTGCGGCGGGCTCTGGTGAAAACCTGTAGTGGCTTAGAACCGGTCCACTAGCGCGGCCCTCGCCATCCCTCTCTGGCACAGAGGATCCACTACCTGCCAGCCGGCATCGTGACAGTAGATCCGGCCATGGATCCCGCTGAAGTTCCTCTGCCAGTTGTCGCTGACCTCCCTACGCTGGTCGCCCAGCAAGCTCGTCAGATCGCCCAACAAGATCACCAGCTGTCGTACTTGACCACCATGACACAGCAACTCCAGTCACAACTACAGCAAGTACAGTCACAGCTACAGCAGCAACAACCATCTCCTCCGCCAGCTCCTGCACCCCTTCCGCAGCGAGTGGCCACTCCTAGCCTCCGCCTGTCCTTGCCGGACAAATTTAATGGGGACTCTAAGTTTTGCCGTGGCTTTCTTTCGCAATGTTCCCTGCACTTGGAGATGATGTCGGACCAGTTTCCTACTGAAAGGTCTAAGGTGGCTTTCGTAGTCAGCCTTCTGTCTGGAAAAGCTCTGTCATGGGCCACACCGCTCTGGGACCGCAATGACCCCGTCACTGCCTCTGTACACTCCTTCTTCTCGGAAATTCGAAGTGTCTTTGAGGAACCTGCCCGAGCCTCTTCTGCTGAGACTGCCCTGCTGAACCTGGTCCAGGGTAATTCCTCCGTTGGCGAGTACGCCATACAATTCCGTACTCTTGCTTCTGAACTATCCTGGAATAATGAGGCTCTCTGCGCGACCTTTAAAAAAGGCCTATCCAGCAACATTAAAGATGTTCTGGCTGCACGAGAGACTCCTGCTAACCTGCATGAACTCATTCATCTAGCCACTCGCATTGACATGCGTTTTTCTGAGAGGCATCAAGAGCTCCGCCAGGAAAAAGACTTAGATCTCTGGACACCTCTCCCACAGTCTCCACTGCAATCTGCGCCTAGGCCTCCCGCCGAGGAAGCCATGCAAGTGGATCGGTCTCGCCTGACCCTGGAAGAGAGGAATCGCCGTAAGGAAGAGAATCTTTGTCTGTACTGTGCCAGTACTAAACATTTTTTGGTGGATTGCCCAATCCGTCCTCCACGTCTGGGAAACGCACGCTCGCACCCAGCTCTCGTGGGTGTGGCGTCTCTTGATGCTAAGTCGGCTTCTCCACGTCTCACGGTGCCTGTTCGGATTTCTACTTCAGCCAGCTCTTCCCTCTCAGCCGTGGCCTGCCTGGACTCTGGAGCTTCTGGGAATTTTATTCGGGAGTCCTTAGTGAATAAATTCCGCATTCCGGTGACCCGTCTTGTCAAGCCACTCTACATTTCCGCGGTCAACGGAGCCAGGTTGGATTGCACCGTGCGTTTCCGCACGGAGCCCCTCCTAATGTGCATCGGACCTCATCACGAGGAAATTGTATTTTTTGTCCTTCCTAATTGCACTTCTGAAGTTCTCCTTGGACTACCCTGGCTTCAACACCATTCCCCAACCCTGGATTGGTCCACTGGGGAGATCAAGAGTTGGGGTCCCTCTTGTTCCAAGGACTGCCTTCAACCGGTTCCCAGTACTCCCTGCCGTGACCCTGTGGTTCCTCCTGTATCCGGTCCCCCTAAGGTCATTAAGGACTCTGCCTGCCACAGGAAATGCCTCTCCCCCCCTCCCAGTCCCATCAGGCAAGCCCCTGTGTCCCCTCATGGCCCTCGTCCTGGTGTCACACTGCCCCGTGCCAGGTCTCGCCCTCTGCCCTCTCTCCCCATTCCTACTCCTGCTGTTCTGCCTGCCGTTGAGGAATCCCTCCATCCTTTCCCGGTGTCCTCATCCCAGGGGAGGCAGTTACCGGATAAAGAGAAGGGGAGACCTAAGGGGGGGGGGGTACTGTTACGCCTAGCGCTCCGGGCCCCCGCTCCTCCCCGGAGCGCTCACGGCGTCTTTCTCCTTGCAGCTCCCCGGTCAGTCCCGCTGACCGGGAGCGCTGCTCTGTCATGGCCGTTGGGGATGCGATTCGCACAGCGGGACGCGCCCGCTCGCGAATCGCATCCCAGGTCACTTACCCGTTCCCGTCCCCTGCTGTCATGTGCTGGCGCGCGCGGCTCCGCTCTCTAGGGCGCGCGCGCGCCAGCTCCCTGAGACTTAAAGGGCCAGTGCACCAATGATTGGTGCCTGGCCCAATTAGCTTAATTGGCTTCCACCTGGTCCCTGACTATATCTATCCTCCTCCCATGCACTTCCTTGCCGGATCTTGTTGCCCTTGTGCCTAGTGAAAGCGTTTTGTGTGTTTAAAGCCTGTGTACCAGAACTTCTGCTATCTCCCCTGACTACGAACCTTGCCGCCTGCCCCCGACCTTCTGCTACGTCCGACTTTGCTTCTGCCTACTCCCTTGTACCTCGCCTATCTTCAGCAGCCAGAGAGGTGAGCCGTTGCTAGTGGATACGACCTGGTCACTACCGCCGCAGCAAGACCATCCCGCCTTGCGGCGGGCTCTGGTGAAAACCTGTAGTGGCTTAGAACCGGTCCACTAGCGCGGCCCTCGCCATCCCTCTCTGGCACAGAGGATCCACTACCTGCCAGCCGGCATCGTGACATGCAATTTGTAGTTAACCTCAGTATATCCTAATAATGTGAACTGCACTCTACTTGCTGCTATCTTTTTCAGGTCCAGGAGATGCCATTATCTGTTTTTTCTTCATGTGTGACCCCTCCTTTTTTTCTTTTCTTTTCTGACTATTAATGTTTACCAATAAATATATTTTTGATTTTGTATAAAAGTGAATCCTTTGTCTTTTTTTGGTTTCACATGGTACAGAGTTAATATTAGAGCATTATTACTAACGGGCCACTGTGAAATTTACTATTATACTACATGTGGGATATCCTGTAATTTCTTGCCTTTTAATTATACATAGCTGTTTGAAGAGGCAGCTTCTTCATTGCGTACTTTGCTTGTTTTTGTAACTCCTGTACTTTTAGTAGCAGCAATATAAGGAACTGCAGCATTGTCCTAATTTAGTGACCGGGACAACACTGCAATTTCTTGCACAACAGCAACTGTAAGGAGAGGTACAAGTTAAAGGGGTACTCCGGTGGAATTATTATTATTTTTTTCAAATGAACTGGTGTCAGAAAGTTAAACAGATTTGTAAATTACTTCTATTAAAAAAAAATCTTAATCCTTCCAGTTCCTATCAGCTGCTGTATGCTCCAGAGAAAGTTGAGTTGTTCTTTTCTGTCTGACCACAGTGCTCTCTGCTGACACCTCTGTCCATGTCAGGAACTGTCCAGAGCAGGAGAGGTTTGCTATGGGGATTTGCTCCTGCTCTGGACAGTACCTGATATAGACAGAAATGTCAGTAGAGAGCACTGTGGTCAGACAGAAAAGAACAACTCAACTTCCTCTGGACATACAGCAGTTGATAAGTACTGGAAAGATTAAGATTTTTTAATAGAAGTCATTTACCAATCTGCTTAACTTTTTAGAGCAGGCTGATATGATGAAAAAAAAAAAAAACTAGATTTCACTGGAGTACTCCTTTAACCCCTTAAGGACCATGGACGTATGCATACGTCTAAGCACCCTGGTATTTAAGGACGTACGCGTACGTCCGTGGGAATTTCTGACCCCCTGGGTGCAAATGCCCAGGGGGGTCATCAGACCCCCCCCCCCCATGTCGGCGATTGCCGCAAATCGCAAGTGAATTCACACTTGCGATTTGCGGCTATTCTGGGTCATACGGGTCTATGGTGACCGGAAAATAAGGGTGATCGGGGTTGTCCAAGACACCCTCGATCCCCCTGAAGGGATAGGAGTGAGGTGGCAGGGGTGCCACCCCTCCTATCCCTGCTATTGGTCGTATAGACTTTCGTTTTCCCCTTTCTGCCCACCCACAATAGGTGGGGCAGAACGGGGAAACTGAGGAGGACCGACGCCGAAGTCCACTTACCCTGCGGGCGAGTCTGCAGGCGACGAGCGGCGTCGGAGATCGGCGGGCAGCGATGTCGTGCAGCTGGCTGAGCGGAAGACGGTGAGTTGCCTAGCAACATTTGGAGGGCTACAGTTTGAGACCACTATACAATGGTCTCTATACTGTAGAACTCCAGATGTTGCAAAACTACAACTCCCAGCATGCCCAGACAGCTGTTTGGGCATGCTGGGATTTGTAGTTTTGCAACAGCTGGAGGGCTAAAGTTTGAGACCACTATACAGTAGTCTCTAAACCATATCCCTCCAGATCTTGCAAAACTACAACTCCTAGCATGCCCACACAACTGTTTGCTGTCTGGGCATGCTGGGATATGTAGTTTTGCAACATCTGGAAGGCCACAGTTTGGAGATCACATGTTGCAAAACTGCAAATCCCAGCATGCCCAAACAGCAAACAGCTGTCTCGGCATGCTGGTAGTTGTAGTTGTGTACCTCCAGCTGTTGCATAACTACTTCTCCCAGCATGCCCTTCGGCAATCAGTACATGCTGGGAGTTGCAGTTTTTCAACAGCTGGAGGCACACTGGTTGGAAAATACTGAGTTAGGTAACAGAACCTAACTGAAGGTTTTCCAACCAGTGTGCCTCCAGCTGTTGCAAAAGTACAACTCCCAGCATGCACGGTCTGTCAGTTCATGCTGGGAGTTGTAGCTGGAGGTTTCAGCAGGGTACATTCACACGGGCAGGTTTACAGTAAGTTCCCTGCTTCAAGTTTGGGCTGCGGCAAATTTTTCCCTGCAGCGCAAACTCCTAGCGAGGAACTCACTGTAAACCTCCGCCAGTGCGAATGTACCCTAAAAACACTACGCTACACTAACAAATAATAAAGGGTAAAATACTACATATACACCCCCTTACACTGTCCCGTCCCCCCCCCCAATAAAAATGAAAAGCATATTGTACGGCAGTGTTTCCAAAACGGAGCCGCCAGCTGTTGCAAAACAACAACTCCCAGCATTTCTGGACAGCCACTGACTGTCCAGGCATGCTGGGAGTTTAGAAACAGCTGGAGGCACCCTGTTTGGGAATCACTGGCTTAGAATACCCCTATGTCCACCCCTATGCAATCCCAAATTTAGTCTTCAAATGCGCATGGTGCTCTGCTCTCTCAGTATTTCCGTACTCGGGAGAGATTACACTACAAATTTTGGGGGGCTTTTTCTCCTTTTACACCTTATGAAAAGGAAAATTTGGGGTCTATACCAGCCTGTTAGTGTAAAAAAATTATTTTTACACTAACATGCTGGTGTTGCCCTTTACTTTTTATTTTCACAAGAGGTAAAAGGAAAAAAAGACCCCCAAAATTTGTAACGCAATTTCTCCTGAGTACGGAAATACCCCATATGTGGGCGTTAAAGTTGGATGGGAAAATGAAAAAAAATAATTTTTGTTCACTAAAATGCTAAAATCCCCCCAAAATTTGTAACCCCAAAATATACCCCATATGTGGATGTAAAGTGCTCTGTGGGTGCACTACAATGCTCAGAAGAGAAGGAGCGCCATTGGGATTTTGAAGAGAAAATGTGTCCGGAATTGAAGGCCACGTGTGTTTACAAAGCCCCCATAGTGCAAGAACAATGGACCCCCCCCCACATGTGACCCCATTTTGGAAACTACACCCCTCATGTAATGTAATAAGGGGTACAGTGAGCATTTACGCCCCACAGGTGTCTGACAGATTTTTGGAACAGTGGTCCGTGAAAATGAAAAATGTAATTACTGTTCCAAAGATCTGTCAAATGCCAGTGGGGTGTAAATACTCACTGCACACCTTATTAAATTCTGAGAGGGGTGTAGTTTCCAAAATGGGGTCACATGTGGGGGGGGGGGGGTCCACTGTTCTGGCACCACGAGGAGCTTTGTAAACGCACATGGCCCTGACTTCCATTCCAAACCAATTCGCTCTTCAAAAGCTCAATGGCACTCCTCCTCTTTTGAGCATTGTAGTTCGCCCGCAGAGCACTTGATGTCCACACATGGGGTATTTCCATACTCAGAAGAAATGGGGTTACAAATTTTGGGGGTCATTTTCTCCTATTACCCCTTGTAAAAATGTACAATTTGGGGAAAAACCAGCATTTTAGTGAAAAAATGTTTTTTCATTTACACATCCAACTTTAACAAAGAGTCGTGAAATACCCGTGAGGTGTTAAGGCTCACTGTACCCCTTGTTACGTTCCTTGAGGGGTGTAGTTTCCAAAATAGTATGCCATGTGGGTATTTTTGCTGTTCTGGCACCACAGGGGCTTCCTAAATGCGACATGCCCCCCAAAAACCATTTCAGCAAAATTTGCTTTCCAAAAGCCAAATGTGACTCCTTCTCTTCTGAGCATTGTAGTTCACCCGCAGAGCATTTTACGTCCTAACATGGGGTATTTCCATACTCAGAAGAGATGGTGTTACAAATTTTGGGGGGCATTTTCTCCCATTACACTTTATAAAAATGGTAAATTTGGGAAAAAACCTGCACTTTAGTGGAAATTTTTTTTTTCATTTACACATCAGACTTTAACGAAAAGTCGTCAAACACCTGTGGGGTATTAAGGCTCACTGGACCCATTGTTACGTGCCTTGAGGGATGTAGTTTCCAAAATGGTATGCTATGTGGGGGGTTTTCTGCTGTTCTGGCACCATAGGGGCTTCCTAAATGTGACATGCCCCCCAAAAACCATTTCAGAAAAACTCACTCTCCAAAATCCCACTGTCGCTCCTTCCCTTCTGAGCCATCTAGTGAACCCGCCGAACACTTGACATACACATATGAGGTATTTTCTTATTCGAGAGAAATTGGGTTACAAATTTTTAGAGGATTTTTCTCCTTTTACCCCTTGTAAAAATTCAAAAACTGGGTCTACAAGAACATGTGAGTGTAAAAAATGAAGATTTTGAATTTTCTTCTTACCTTTGCTGCTATTTCTGTGAAACACCTAAAGGGTTAACACACTTACTGAATGTCATTTTGAATACTTTGAGGGGTACAGTTTGTGGGGTATTTCTAATAAGAAAGCCCTTCAAATCCACTTCAAACCTGAACTGGTCCATGTAAAATTCCGATTTTGAAAATTTTGTGAAAAATTGGAAAATTGGTGCTGAACTTTGAAGCCCTCTGATGTCTTCCAAAAGTAAAAACATGTCAACTTTATGATGCCAACATAAGGTAGACATATTGTATTTGTGAATCAAAATATCATTGATTTGGAATGTCTATTTTCCTTACAAGCAGAGAGCTTCAAAGTTAGAAAAAGGCTAAATTTTCAATTTTTTCATAAAATTTTGGAATTTTTCACCAAGAAATGATCGACAAAATTTTACCACTAACATAAAGTAGAATAAGTCACGAAAAAACTATCTCGGAATCAAAATGAAAGGTAAAAGCATTAATGCTTAAGTTAAGTTATTAATACTTAAAGTGAAAGTGGTCAGATGTGCAAAAAACGCTCTGGTCCTACAGTGAAAAATGGCCTGGTCCTTAAGGGGTTAATATTGAAAACCCCTCAATGCTAGCACGCCTCCGGTTAGAACATGGAATCTTGCCAATACCATATTGATGGCCTGGTATTTCTCTCAAAATCTGTGATGTGACTTCTGACAATGACCAAACATCTATATAAATTTTGAACTTTATTCACATGGATTATTGCAGCCGGCAGTAAGAAACATTACAGATAATAATCTTAAAGGGGTACTCCGGTGGAAATTTTTTCTTTTTTATAAATTAACTGGTGTCAGAAAGTTAAACAGATTTGTAGATTCCTTCTATTACAAAATATTCATCCTTTTAGTACTTTTTAGCAGCTGTATGCTACAGAGGATATTCTTTACTTTTTGAATTTTTTTGTGTTGCCCACAATGCTCTCTGCTGACACTTCTATCCGTGTCAGGAACTGTCCAGAGCAGCATAGGTTTGCTATGGGGATTTTCTCCTGCTCTGGACAGTTCCTGAAATGGGTATCAGGTGTCAGCAGAGAGCACTGTGGACAACACAAAAAAATAAATTCAAAAAGATTTTCCTTTGTAGCAAACAGGTGCTAAAAAGTACTGAAAGTGGAAGGATTAAGATTTTTTTAATAGAAGTAATTAACAAATCTGTTTAACTTTCTGGCACCAGTTCTTTAAAAAAAAAAAAAAAGTTTTCCATCAAATTACCCCTTTAATACTAAAGCAGGAATTTGCTTCTTTATTAAAAGTGCATGTTAGAGGTTTGGAGTGAATTGTACATTCATCAACATTTTCTTCCACATGATGCATTTCAATGTTCAGATTTTTCACACTTAGAAACCTTATTTCTTGCAAAGCTCTATATAGTGTAAGGCTTGGTCAACACCGTGTTTTAGCAGTCCGTCAGAGGTATCCGTCGGCATCTTATCAGAAATGGGATACAGATGTATACAGTAACAGCGGATGCCATTCATTTCAATGGACCAGACGGAGACCCTGCCAGGACATATGTGTTATGTGGACCTAGCCTTAAAGAATTTCACTTTACAGCTTGTAATGGCAGTAATGTAATCTATTACTGCATAAGCTCCACATAATTAGAAGGAAAGAGTCCACGGCGCCCTCTGCAGTATCCGCTCCACCAGCCCTCATCGATCATCTCAATATCTGTGATGAGATCCTGAGGTTCAAATGAGATCTCATCATCGCCACCTGTAAAACACAAGTCCATATATATTCACTCTGTAGTCACGTGGAATACAGTTCTAAAAATGTCTTACTGTATTTACTGCAGATCTACTTTCTGTAGGTAAAAGGCTTTTGTAACCAATATATGGGTTAGACTTCATGCACAGATCCATATTATGGCTCCATTTATTAAAGTGTTACAGTTAGATTGCAGTTTTTGTGGTAGTTTTTTATGTTGTGTTTGGAGTCAAACCAGGAGTGAACTCAAAAGGTGAAACTTTATTCATCTGTTTGAGACAAAAATGAGTCTGATTTTTGTCTCAGACAGATAGCAATCAATCACAGCTAAGTTTCAGAAATGAAAGCTGAGCTGCGATTGGTTCCTATGTTTCTACTTAATAATACAAGGGTAATTTATCGCACTCTTATAGTAAGATTCTCAGTATTGTCAATGGAAACCAATCACAGCTCAGCTTTCATTTTACCAGAGCAATATGAGATATGAAAGTTAAGCTGTGATTGGTTTCTATTGGCAACAAAAAATCGTACTATTAGATTAATCAATGTCCCCAGTGTGTGTATTATTAGCTGTTTTTCCCACTGAACTCAATCACTGAGAATCTACAGCCTCTTTTTTTCCGTCTTTTGTACCATACAAAAGAACAGGGCGGGGGGCAATGTGTGGGCATAGCCTATGACTGCAAGCTTTTTTTTTCTTTAATTTGCAGATACTGTACATATTGCCAACTGCATGGAAAAACATTTTGTGTAATCATCAACTAAAGTGTAAAGTAATTCATTATAATTAATAGTATTGGTGGTTGCATTGTTTCATATATATAACAAAACACTGTTCAACAATTGTGTAACATTCTGTGGCAAAACATCCTTACAAAATTTTACTAAACCTACTGTGACAGCTACTAGAGGTCTGGAGCATCTCTTCAGGCACACAAGCATAGGATCAATCACTCATCCTACACGTGTGTCCCAAAGGAGGAGACCTCTGATGGCTGCGGGCATGAAGCGGCCTGAGGCCCTTAGGATTAAAGAGCATTGGTAACTGTAGGGGAGATGGGAGCCTTGTTAGTATGTTCTCTGTTTTCTTTTTTTTCTCTTTCTGCTGGGGCCTATCTACCTATTGGGGTCTGTCTACAGGAGGAACCCAGCTACTCAGGGCCTCTCTACAGGAGTAAACTACCTACTTGGGTGAACAGCGCAGATTTGTGCAAACAAACGATCCAGTCTTTATTGATTAAAACTTTATGTGCAGTTACCTACTAGGGTCGATCTACAAAAGGGAACAGGAAACTACTTATTGCGGGGTATCTACAGGGGGAAACTTCCTCCTGTGGGCTATAAACATGAGGAAACAACCTTTTTACAGGGGGAACGTACCTACTGGGGGAAACTGCCTACTGTGGGAAATCTATAGGAAAAAGCTACTTTTTGCCAGCTATCTACAGGGGAACTGCTACCTACTGGAGCTATCTACAGGGAAAAATATATATTGGTACAGAGCCCATATATGTGGGAAACTATTCACTAGGGCCCTATCTACTGGGAAACCTACCTGCTGTGGGCCTATAAACTATAGAAACTACACACTGGTGAAGCCCACCTAATGGGGTGAACTACACACTGTAGGGGGGGGGGGGGGCTGTTTACTTAAAAGAGAGTCCTGCCTACCTACCCCTTTCTCCCTAACCCACTTTCCTACCCACTTTATTGCATGGGACACCTAGGGTGAATTATTACCATTTAAGGCACTACAGATGGGGGAAAGGTAAAGCGGGTATTGGAAAAGTGCAGAGCCTAAGATGTGGAAGAAATCTTCCTGGCCGCCTTGGACGTATGAATACATAAAAGGGGAAAGTGACTAACTCCAATCAGGGACCAATGCCCTGTAATTAAGAATCTTCTCTTCAGAAACTGTGTAGATTTAGTATCTACCACTGTATGGGCACTGTAAGGGTGATATTGGTTTGTGTGTAGTCCTATTTTATTTAGCAACAGTATGTGATAATATGTGGTCATGTTATTTCAGAATTTTATTTTATTTTTTAAAACCCCTCGTCTCTTGAGAAATTCCAGTATTCGCCCCTCACATTATGTGCCCCATCCCTCCCTGATATCATTTAGATGCTGTGTCCTCTAATATGGACCCCAGTCAAATTTAAGAGAGCTTACCTCCTTCATAATCATACAAGGCAATTGCAGTCATCCCAGAGGATCCTTTCTGTTTAGATGGCTCTGAAAATAGATATATCTGATTAAGCTTTTATCATGTTATCATATATACTGTATATATATATATATATATATATATATATATATATATATATTTATCTATCTAGCTATCTAGTCACTTCTATACTTGAAAACTACATACAGAATGCTAAAGAAAGTTGCAAGAAATTTGCAACATTTCTAAACTAAATAGCTGGCGTAGAGTTTTTATAAATTCCACCTTATTTACAGTATCTATTTATTCATCTATCTGTCTCTGTTTATTTTCAGGCAGAGCGACACCCTTAGGCACCAAGGTCAAAGGTGACTGCAAACTCTATAATCTTTATAGCCACTTCCTTGTGTCTGTCTGTCTGTTTTTCTATTGCTATATTCCAGTTTGTATGTTAGTATACCAGCATTTTTCATGTTAACCTGTCAAACATTTTTATTCTCACCATCTTCACTCTCCTGTGGTAATTCTTCATATAAAGAATCTTCTTCAGCAACTGGTTGATCCATGATTTCATAGTCTTCAGTTTCTTCCTCTTCTAGCCTTGGTGGAGGGTCTGGGATGTCTTCATACTCTTCTTCTGTATCAAGGGGGGGTGCGGGAATGTCTTCATAAGTGTCATCCTGGACAAAGGGTTCTGGAGGAGGTACAGTGCCCTTCATCATTTCAGGGAGTCTGGGAGGAAGAGCTGGAGGAGCCTCATATTCAGAATCTACTGGTATCTAAATTAAATGAAGTTGTAATCCATCAATAACAATTGTGATGTTCAATTTTAATCTTACAGTCTACTAGAAAATACTTACTTCTTGTTCTAGAGTTTGTGCAGTTACTGAAATATGGGGAATTGGGACAGGATCAAAAACTGGAGCCAGTTGCTTCTTCATCCCACCCTTGAGAAAATCTGGCATTAAGGCATTCTCCCCAGACTTTATAAGCCCCATCTCTCCTTGATATAATTTAGATGCCTTGACCACTATGGACCTCAGCCAAATGTAAGACAGCTTACCTCCTTCGTAGTCATACAGGTGTCATTCTGGACAAATGGTTCTGGACGAGGTACAGTGTCCTTCATCATTTCAGGAAGTCTGGGGGGAAGAGCTGGAGGTGCCTCATATTCAGAATCTGTTGGTATCTAAATAAAATACGGTTGTAATACATCAATAACAGTTGCTATTATTTTTTAATCTTAGTCTACAAGAAAATACTTACTTCCTCTTCTGGAGTTTGTGGAGTGACAGAAATACGGGGAACTGGGACAGGAACAGAGACGGGAGCTGGCTGCTTCTGAGACTGCCCAAAATCTGAGCTTTGTTGAGTCTGCAAAAAAAACAAAAAACCCAGCTAAATATAATGTGTTAAAGGGGTTATCTAGTCTGTAAACATTGATGGCTTATTCTTTGCAGAGTCTGGGTAGTGAGACTCCCACCAAATGTTAGCACAAGTCCTCAGCAAAGCACATTTTCTTTCTGCCAGCAAAGATGTATTCTAAAGAAAGTCTGTGAGTCTGTTTCCTGCAATGAGGACAAGAGCAGGGACAGACTCAGGACCTGATCTAAACTTTGGTTTACAAGTAAAAAATGACTTCTTTTGTGTAAAAACATGTTTAAAAAACTGCATTATAATGTTGTTACAGAGCTGATGCTGTAAAGGTACATCATTATTTTATACAACATGTCATAAAAATCACTTCTTTAATTTCTAAGCAGACCTTTGAAAAATGAAAGAAGTGTCTGATGGTTATGGGCAACTGGTCAACTGGTCAACTCTTCCTCTGCACAGGTTTTGTTAAATCTCCACCATAGTTCCTAAGCTAAGCAGGCATTAAATGTTTATGTAAAAGGTTCTCAGTCTTTAGGCAAAGATCACGTGTAATATAGCTAGAATGAGGGACGCGGGTAATGTATAGGCATGTTAACACAAGGATGTCAAGTGTGTACACATGTTGGCCTGTATGCTACCTAAAGTTAGTCTATGACTATGACCTATGTATTGAGGTTGGTCGTGCCCTTCAAATGGTGTCCCAGTGAGTACCTAAAAATCATTTGGGGATGGCAAGGTACTTTTGCATGAATACTTATTCCTTTACCCTATCAAATTTAGTCCCCTCCATGTCATGCTAATGTACACATATGTGTATTCCATGGAGTCACTGAGCACGAACTGTCCCTACAGTAAATATTTATGTACATAAAGTCACTATATTTGGAGAATAGCAAAGAAATTTTTTTTTGCCTCACCTCCTTCTTTGCTTGTTTCTCTCGTTCCATCTTGTCTTTAATCTGTCTCCTGGCTTTCTCTTCCTCTGCTTTCTGCCGGTTTTCTTCTTCCGCCACCTTAGCCATATTCTCAAATCGAGATCTTAGATTCTGAGCCCCACTTGTCACTGGAAGCATTTTATTTAGGGCAAGAGGTCAATATTTAAAGACATTACTATTGTCTGTGTCAGAGATCCATGAAAAGATTGCCTTGGTGAAGTCAGTGATCGCAGATAGACATTGTTATAAAGAATGAAGATGATCTATAAAATGCCCCAATTTCCTATTATTGAACACCTGACACAAAATCAAAAAGATATTGACAAATAAATATATATATATATATATATATATATATATATATATATGTGTGTGTGTGTCATATATGTCAGTGCCAGATTCCTATTGTGTCAGATTTTTTAAATATGTAATGAAACCTAGAATGAAAAATAACTAAATGATGGTTTGTTATTTTTTCATACATCTTCCTGAGGAAACAAATATGTGTCTTTATTAAGGGGTATTTTGGGAAAACACTTTGTGATACTTCTCTTGGGAGTCTCTATAACCTGCAATAACAGTGAAGCATGCATATGCTGACATTTCACCACTATGAAAGGGATATGGAACTAATAATGGTTCCACCAGGTGGACCCTTATCAATTCCATTTTAGGACTCATTTAAAAGGTGTCCCTAAAATACTTTGTTCATGTACAGTATATAATACTTACTGGCTTCAAGAGGCTGTGTTTTCTCATATGCAGAACTGGGTGATTCGATCTCACCAAAGCCTGCAGCAGACTGTAAAAAAGAATGTAATGGAATGTAAAATTGCCATTAGATTTTACCATATATAAGGTGTGGCAACGCATTCTATATAGTAAAGTAAACTTCCTCAACATCCCTGGGAGACGTTCCTGCTCACAGGAATTGTGAGGATATTCCATGCCAGCAACATAGGAGCTATACTCACCTAGTCTCCAGCTGTAATCGGGCCCCCTCAGTGTGATTGACAGCCCAGTCACCACTTTTCTCCCTAAGCAGACGGAGCAGAGCGATAACATGAGCCGTGTCGGTGCTGTCAATCACACTGAGGGGCATGATAACAGCCAGAGCAGTGGGGCTAGGTGAGTTTAGCTCACTGCCAAGGAGACTACTTACAGGGCCGGAGAGACTTTCTTACACCGTATCCTCACCATCCCTGTAGGCAGAAACGTCTCCTAGGGATGGTGAAGAAGATTTTACCATATATAATGCATTGCCACGTGTTATAAATGATAAAATCTCATGACAGGTTCCCTTTAAAAGAAGAAATGTGTATTCCATTTGCCTGGATCATATGTATAAGAAGTTAACTTTTTTTTTTTTATAAAGCATCATAGATTTTAATCAGTATTACAATACTCTCTTACCTTGTCCACTCGGTCAGTCTGTACACCATATCGGCCCCCAAACCCTTTTGCATAGTCTGTAGTAATGAAGATATTTTAGCGATTAGCCATTACAACCATTCACAGGTGAAACTAATAACACTGATTATTTTGTGTCCGTAATAACTGTAAAGGATTGGAATGGGCAAAAAATTAACAGTAAATTCTTTAAGTGGATGCATAAAACTAATGTTCACATTGCTAGTACAACTCCTGGGGCCTGGGGCGACCGTCACATCCCCTTCAATAGACTTGCATTGAAGGGGCGTGGCCTGACAACACAAGGGAGCGTGGCTGACCCCTGCAGTGCGCGCACAGCGCTCAGACTTAAATGTTCCGAACACTGGCCAGTAGAGTACCCCTTAGAGCTACTTGTACTAGTGCCTGGTCATTTGTGACTAAATAGTATGTACAGGATTCTAAAGGTGTTGCAAAAAGGTGTCAGACGAGGATGTTATTTATTGTTTTGATGAATAGACAGTTCACAGTCAGGAATATTGCAGCTGAATACAACATCTAAGGCACAGCTTGTCATTTAGTTACATTAAATGACCAGTTTAAGTACCATTGCTGTAAGGGAAACATGAAGGTAAGTGGCAAAAAAGTAAAAAAGATAAATAAATAAATAACTGAGCACTGGGAAAACATTGCCTAGTCAGACATTGTTGGGATACATTTTCAAACTTAGCATTGGGTTGTAATATATCCACTGAATAGGACATGTAGACCATAGAAATAAAGAAAAAATTAGGAAAAACTCCATGTATAATAAACATCGTTTTAGGATTAGTGGGGGAAATGTTACCTTTCTGAGATTCATGGAGCTGCACATTTTCTTTATGACTCCAAGCATGAGCTGATTTATCTTGTCTATCTTTCTGTACCCCAAATTTTCCCCCAAATCCTACAGAGTGATCTGGTGTAAGAGGAGGAACAGTATTAAACAATGACTAACATTTATTAACATCCAATAGAAAATAAAACTGGACAATCTAAAATAAAAACATTGGGGGAAATTCATCAAAACCTGTCCAGAGGAAAAGTTGCTGAGTTGCCCATAGCATCCAATCAGATCGCTTCTTTCAATTTTTGTAAAGGCCTCTGAAAAAAGAAAGAAGCAATCTGATTGGTTGCTATGCTTCTTTCCATTTACAGATCACTTCTTGGCTCTTTGTATCTGCAGTGAATAGCTTAACATCCTCCCATGTGTACATGTATGAAAAAGGAATAGCTTCTTCCAGTGTTTCCTTATAATTGTGTATTGTTTTTCTGGATCTTTAAGCTAATGGTAATGTGGTGTGCCACTATAGTGAATAGTGGCAGAGCCACGGGTGTTGCAGTGAGTGGTGGGATCAGATGTTATTAACCCCGGGGGTCGGGTGGTATTAACCCCTATGTGTTCGTGACGCCAGTGTGGTTTTCGGGTTCTGGAACACCACACACCCGGATTCTCCGCTATCCCACGGGCTAGTAGTGAATAAAGAGTCCACAACCAGTTGCAGGTAAACTGAGGCTTTACAGAATTGAAGACAGGTGTAATTATCTTCACAGCTATGGCCAGATTGTTCCAGAGATGTCACCAGTACCCAGAGGACCTCACAGCTTGCTTGACCAATACTTGTAATTAACTTGACTTTAACTGGTACTTTAGACTTGACTGTTATTAGACTGGACTTGACTATGTGCAGGACTTGACCAACTTCAGTGACAGCAGACATAGACTTGAGACTTACTGGAAAGTTGTAGCTTTGTGGATTTCCAGATGCTGAACACTTGTCTTGAGAGTCTCTGGTATCTACTTTAGCAAAGACTTGTTCTCAGATGCAGGTGGTAAAGCTAAGAGAGTGAATTAAAGATGGCTGCCCCTTATATAGAGAGGGGGCTGGACTATAGCCCATTGGTCAAGCTGTGGGTCATAGGTTAAACCTGGTGATCTCTGGGATTACAAGTTGCAACAAATCATATAACAGTATAACATAACATGTGATCAGCTTACTCACACAGATCATTGGAGTCCTCCAAAGATCTTATATACTATCTATATATTAGAATCCTATCTATGGTCTTAAGGTAATATACACCACATTTAATAAACTAACAATATAACACAAGGAGTCCCTGTAGGGGAGCCCCCAGGTCACTGAGGGACTCAACCTGACAGGGCCTACAGGTAATACAGGACTATGTACCTGTAGTGGGACACCACAGTAATCGTAAAGGGGTTTTCTGAGACCTTGATATTGATAACCCTTCCTTAGGACAGGCCATCAATGTCAGAACTGTGGAGGTCTGGCTCCTATCCTTAAAATAGGCCAACACTATAAAATCACAGAAAGCCCCTTCAAACAAAGGGAACCTGAGAAAGCATCTGACAAAGATTCAAGTTTAATTGCACGTGTGTTTCTAATAAGAAACCTTCATCTTGTTGTCTTCACTAATACCCCACCAGACTCCTGTCAGTAACATCTGTGATGTCTTGCTCAGCAGTTATGCCATGTTAACCCATTGACTATATCATCCTATGATTTTAACAAACCTGTTCTGCTCCTTCTGTCACTAACCTTGCTGAGATGAATGCTTCTGCAACTGCTCCTTATGTTCAAATCCTAGGGCAGACTGAAAAATACAGTACAACATATAAACAGAAATGCATTTAGATTTGCATCAGAAAATAAGAAAAGCATAAATCTTTCCAATAAAGAGGTATTCGGGTGTGCCATATGTATTAAAATAATGTTATACTTACCTTAACATGGCCCCTACAGGTCCTTCTGCTGCTCCCTCTGGTCGGGTCTCCCCAATGCTCTTCTTTTATATCTGATTCCGAGCTTAAACTTTGGAACAGGATCTGCATGCTCAGCCAATCACTGGTCATGATCAGACTCTGCTGCACCAATTGTTGGCTGGGCAGAAAGGTCCTACTTCTACATCTCGTCTTAAATGCAGGCAGAAGAAATGGGCATCAGGGGAACAAAAAGGAGCTGCACTCAAATCTACAGCGGGAGCTGTGGGGGACCAGGTAAAGTATAATATTTTTTTGCTTTTTCTTATCAGCCCCAGAATTATTTAAAAAATTGTGGCACTTCGGAAAACCCTTTAGATATTTTTTATTGTTTTGCAGGGCACAAAGGGCTTTCTAATTTTTACAGTTTGGAATAGATAGTTTTTTATTTTTCAGTTTTTATATAAGGAAAATGGGCACATCGCAGGAATTTTTTTTTTACTTATCTATTCTTGTTTTTATTATAATACTAGCTGAGTACCCAGCGTTGCCCGGTTTTTCCTTCCTAATCCTTGTTGGGGAGGAAAATAAACAAAGGAGGAAGCTTTTGGCTTCATATCCCATCATCATATATTGTTGTCATATCCCAACCCCATATCCCGTCCTCCTATCTCGACCTCCTATCTCGACCTCCTATCCCGACCTCCTATCCCGTCCTCCTATCCCATCCTGCTATCCCGTCCTCCTATCCTGTCCTCCTATCTCGACCTCCTATCCAGACCTCCTATCTCAACCTCCTATCCCGACCTCCTATCCCTATCTCCTATCCCGACCTCCTATTCCAAGCTCCTATAACGTCAACCTTTCCTGTCCTCTTATCTCGACCTCCTATCTCAACCTCCTATCCCGACCTCCTATCCCGACCTCCTATCCCGACCATCTATCTGGACCTCCTATCCCATCCTTCTATCCCATCATCCTATCTCAACCTCCTATCCCGTCCTCATATCTCGACCTCCTATCTCAACCTCCTATGTTTGTTGTTGACATATAAGTAACGTGTGCCAAGTTTCATGTTAATATCTTTAGCTGTTTGGACATAATGCTGGAACATACACACACACATACATACACACATTGAGTTTTATATATGTAGAAAATAATACAGTATAATAATAGAAATAATAATAATTATTCTATTATTATACTGTATTCTTTTGAAAAGTAGTTGGTTCAGTTTATAATATTTTCCTAAAAATGAATCCTCCCTGGAGTGAGAGATATCAGAATGGCAGCTGCAGGGGATTGGGGCCAGAAGTATGCGTTGTTTTATATTTTGAAAGCACTTCCACTCCGTAATAAAACATTTTTTTATGCCCAGAAACCCCCTTTAAGATTATAAAGCTGGATTTAAAGCGCAAGTGTCATGAGTTTTGGGGCATATAACCTAACCACAGTGTGTGTATGGTGTGTAAAATATGTCTGTAGCTTTGCTTTTATCCCTCTTATTTTATTTTTATTAGCTCAAAAACACTTTTATATGCTGCCACTGACAGTCGGATAGGCATGGCCAGGGGTTCACTATTCCCCCACGGCTGCCACGCCTATCCCCTGTACACCAGCGCTGGGACCACTGTGTGATTGACACACAGGTCCCAGCACATGCGTCCCTTATCTTTCATATGTAAGTGCTGAACGACAAGCACTCTGCCTGAGATCTCCGTGCGCCCGGGCAAAAAGTGAGTGCTCTCTGCCTCTAATGAATGCAGAAGAGCCCAGCGCGAAGGTGGGGGAAAAAAGGAGAACTTGGTATCAGATGTGTGGTATCAGGCGGGTGGCAGGATCAGAATAGTAGCTGAGGCAGGTAGGCAGAAGAAAAAGGTCTCTTTTGTAAAAGTGTTAGTGTGCACAAGTAAGTATTGAGGATCTGTATTACGTAAAACTTAACTTTTAATTTTGTTCTTAGGATAAAATATATGTACCCCAAATTTTTTTTTTAATCAAACAAAAGGAAAGGTGTGCAAAAAACACCATGTGCCACCTACACCACCAAGTACTGATGTGATGCAAAGACCTCTAAAAGGTGGTATGGTTCATTGTAGCAGGTCGGGGTAAAAAATTCCCCTGTAAGGCCCTACTTGCCCTATTAATTCCCTTCCTGGCAAGTGTTACTCGCCCTTAAAAGGGTGGTCCCACACAGGAAACTCTCCTTATTTCCACCTAAAAACCCTGAGAAATGGCAGTGTTTGAAGGGGGAAAATAGGGAGTAGTTCCTGTGTGGGGCTGCACTTTTTAGGGCGAGTAACACTTGCCAAGAAGGGAATTAATAATGTGAGAGTAAGGCCTTACAGGGGGTGTTTTTACCCCCACCGGTTACAATGGACCATACGTTGTTCCCTTCCATCTTTTAGAGGTCTTTGCATCACATCAATACTTGGTGGTGTAGGTGGCACATGGTGTTTTTTGCACACTTTTCCTTTTGTTTTATTTCAAAAAATTTTTGGGTACATATATACTATCCTAAGAAAAGTTACATTTTAGCTAATGCATATCGTCACTACTTGCGAGGAATGTCTGTAACTGTTGAGCAGCACCGTAAATATGTTTTGCACTATCCGTATTTGTGAAGTGTTGGTGTGGCACCATGGTCAATCTACTCTGATGCATCAGACATTGGTGGGTGGAAATCCTGGCTGATCCATGCCTGATTCATTGTCACAAAGGTCAGTCTCTCCATATTTTCCGTGGACAGACGAGTTCTCCTTGGGGTTACTATGGCCCCCTCCACACTAAACATCCGCTCTGATGGCACATTACTGGCCGGGCAGGACAGCTTTTCCAGTACAAACTCTGCTAGTTGCGGCCACAAATCAAGTTTGGCTGCCCAGAAGTCCAGCTGATCTTCAAGGAGTGTTGGCATGGCCATGTCAAGGTATGCCAACACCTGCTGGTTCAGGTCCTGCTCCATGTCTACCTAGTGCTAATGAGTTGCTTCACTATGCGGGTGAAGAAAGCTACTCATCAGTGACTGTAGACTCAGGCTGCTGCTGATGGAGCTGGTACTGTTCCTGCCACCCCTCCCCAGCAGCCATGGCAGTAGAAGGTGAGCGCAGAGGGCCCCTCGAGTCAGACCTGCGAGAGGATGGATGATGGTGCAGATAGGCTTCGGCCAACTGACTACGTAGGTTGTCTCTGTAGTAGGTCAGTTTGTCCTCCCTCTCAGTGGGTATAAAAAGGCCCCCATTTTGTGCGGGTAGCGAGGGTCCAATAAGGTGGAGAACCAGAAGTCATCCCGCTGCCAAATAGTGAAAATACGGCGGTCACTACACAAGCAAGTGAGCATGCATCATGCCATTTGTGCAAGTGACTCGGAGGGACTCCCTGCCTCCATCTCCACTGCATACTGCCACAATGTGTCTGGGTCCTCTCTCTCACCTTCCTCATAACCCTCTTGCTGCTCCTGCTCCTCCTCTCCTGTCAGATGACTAGAAAAAAACGCCCATCTCGCGAAACCTAAACTGTGCTCCACTGTGCCCCTCATCCTCCTCCTCCTCCAGTTCAGCCCCCAAAGGGCTCATGTGGCCATGAGATATAGGTGCCACGTCTCCAGTGCCCTGACCAGCCATCGTTTCCAACACATGTTGTTGTAGATGAAGCAGTGGAATGACGTTGTTCATCCCGTAATCCTGGCGAATGACTAATAATTCCTCAAAGGGCCTGAGCAAACGGCAGGTGTCACATATGAGCTGCCACTGGTTCACATTGAAGTTACACAGGGGAGACCCCCTATCCGCTTGGATCATCAAGAAATCGGTGATTGCTTTTCTCTGTTCATATAGTCGGTCCAACATATGAAGGGTGCACTTCCAATGTGGGGAAATGTTGCAAATCAGACTATGTTGTGATACCGTTCTGACGCTGCAGCTCAAGGAGGGTGTGCTTTGCTGTCTGCGAGTGGCTGAAGTGCATGCAAAGTTTCCTTCCCATTGTTAGGATATCTTGCAGATGGGGGGAACACTTCAGGAACTGCTTGACAACCAGATTGAACACGTGTGCCATGCAGGGGGCATGTCTCAGGCTTCCTTGTCGCAGCGCAGACAAGATGTTCTTCCCGTTGCCAGTCACCTTGGTTCCCATTTCCAGTTTTTCTGAAGTAAGCCTTGATTCAATTTCTTGATGAATTACTTTTAGCAGTTCCTCCCCTGTGTGACTCCATTTGCCAAGGCAAACCATGTGAAGAACAACGTGACACTGCTGTGCCCTGCACACATGGTATGCTGGAGGGGCACTGAGACTTGTCCATGCAGTGGAGACTGAGGAGACAGTGGAGGATGAGGAGGTGGAGTCGCACACTGTCACAGGACCAATGGCCTTAGAGCGTGGATGCTGAAGCGGCGTGACCTGTCCAAGTTGCTGTTGTGGCTGTGCAGGAACCACATTTACCCAGTGGGCCGTAAAGGACATGTATTGTCCCTGACAGTAGTTACAGCTCCACACATCTGCATTGCCGTGCACTTTGGTACACACCGACAAGCCATCAGTTCTCTGAAAGGTGCAGAGTCCACCACTTGAAAAGGGAGGGGCTGCAGCACCAGCAACTTGGACAGGAGCACATTCAGCTTCTGTGCCATTGGATGGGTGGGCACATAATGTTGTTGTTGTTGCTGGCGGATGCTGGCTTCAAAGTAGGAGGAGCAGGGGCAGCTGGAGTGACAGAAGATGGGTATGGCACACAGCTCCCTTCGGCTGAGGTGGTGGAGCCTTGGCTGGCTGAAACGGGGAGCAGCTTGCCACTGGGTGATGCAGCAGGCTGGACCACCACATCGGAGCCATGCTTCTCCCAGGCCCCTTTATGGTGATGCTGCAAATGTTGACGCAGGGCCGTGGTGCCAACATTGGGACCCTGGCCACGCTTCACCTTCTGCCGACACATCTCGCATGTGGCCAGGTTAACATCCTCTGGATACTTGATGAAAAACTGCCACACCGCCGAGTAGCTGATTTTTTCATGATCAGTCCGAGCTGATTGACTGCTACTGCCGCCGGCTCAAGGAACCCCTGTTCCACTACCTCCCAGGAAGGTAGGCTGCCGCGAAGCAGGTGGTCTACCCCAGGCACGTTTGGGTCCAGACTTTCCACTTCTGCCACCATGCTGACTGCAAACCATACTACCAACTTGCTGGCTTAGCTGCTGCCTCACGGGCTACCTGTAACCCTCTTCTCCTGATGATGATGAAGCCCCTTCTGCACCCAGCTCCCAAGTGCGATTGACTTTTACAGGAACAAAATGGTACATCACTTAGATGTGGTGTGCACTTATGAGGGGAGGACAATGCGCTCCAGTATGCTTAATACAGTATTTGTCTGCAACACCAGCAGGTGTGTACTTTTGGCTGGTCTTTCACAGTAACCAGGCCCTTAAGACTTTAACAGGAACAAAATGGTACACCACTTAGATGTACGAACAGTTTACACTTAATAGAGGACAATATGCTTTTAGTGCTCTGCTCACCCTAACTGGCTGGCTACTATTAGCTTTTCAGTTGTTGTACACACCAGTGCTGCAGCACACAGTCGCTCTGTACTACACCCAAAATTGCACTCTCTTTCGCTCAATCTCACTCCCTTCCCTATCAGTGCTTCTAGGCTGGATTTGGGCTTGAGGTGAATTGCTGCTGTAAAAAAGCTTTTCTGTGCAACACACTGCTCTCTGTCCCTCTCTCTCTCTGAAATAGAACGCTGATGTGACTGGGAGGTGAATCGCTGCTGTAAAAATGCTTTTCAGTGCAACACACACTGCTTTCTGTCTCCCTCGTTCTGTAATAGACCGCTGATGTGACTGACTGCAAGATGGCTGCTGATTATATAGGGCTGTGACATCACAGGGGTTGCCGGCTGCATGCTGCATGTGGTATGTGGTTAAGGGTCGTCCTGCCGACCATTGTTCCCGCCTTCCCAGGATTCCTTGCCCCTTGTCCTCACATGTGAATCTGCCATTTTAGATGCCCTGGAGCCTGGACCACACTAAACGGAGTTTAATGAAGCGATTCACGCGATCGAATTGCGGCGATATTCGCATTTGTTACTAATTGAATTTTTCCTGAAAGTCGTAACGAATTCGGATTCATCAGCATTTCAGGACTTTTAGTATGAAAATGATGCAAAGTGTATAGAAATGGAACCTGAGTAAACATTATGGAACCTGAGTTTTACCATTATTAGATATTATTAGCCATATTACATATAACATAGCTTCTCAGATTTGTCATCCTCTGTCAGTAGCAAAATGAATACCATCAGTGTATAAAAATGTATAAAACTAAGCTATGTTCACATTGCTAATAAAAATCCTGGGGCCTCTGCCAAAACTTATCCATAGATCTCCACTTACCCAACAAACTATAATATTCTGGTATTATTTTTCAACGCGATAATAAAATGTAATTGACTACGCTTATCTATGCATAGTCATCCTGCAAAAAAAAAAAAGGAGCCTATGAGCTACACATGCCGCTGTATACCTAAACTGTGGCGTATATTGGAATCTCCTCCGGAAGACCTACATGAACTGTGTAACTGTTACACGACATTTATTTATCTTTAGCTGGTTCCCTTTATAACTCCCCTATTTACTTTAGTCACTAATAACAGCTGTCCTCCCTTTATCATTAAGTAATCATAGGCCTTGGACATCCCCGCTGTAAATACTTTTTCACTGTATCATTGTATCACCTTGTCCACACGGTCGGTCTGAACCCCAAAACGTCCTCCAAAACCTTTGGAATGATCTGTATAAAGAAAAATGAAACACCCATTTATGGCAATGCTAAGTACAAATCCATGACTATTAACAGGTGGGTGGGAAATAGGTGGCGTTCTGGAATTCCCATAGCAAACAATTAACCAGGCTGAAGTCGGTTTCTTATTTGAGCATTTTCTATAAATGACCATTAAAAAAAAACGTTTCTACTTTTATTCATATGAAGTAAACCTGTTTTAATAAATCATAATCAGGAAAAAATTTATTATTATTTTTGTTTTTGTAGAAAAACCTTGAGCCACAGATCTCACCATGCCAACATACAAAGAGGGATGCCCCACATTAAACTCGGCGCACATTGCCTGCTTTGATGCCAGTTTTTATACCCAGAACAGGTTTGGGCCAGGCTTGCCTTAATTCATTTTTATGCAGGGCATCCCTCGCTGCGTGTTGGTGGTGTGAGATCAGTGGCCCAAAGTCATTTAACCCTTCGGCAACACTTGTTACATAATCAGATAGGGAAAATGCCAGTATGCCCACTTTGATGCCAGTTTTTAGACCAAGAATAGATTTGCGCCAGGCTGAATACAAATGATTTCGATGTGGGGCATCCAATCCTGTGTGTTGGGCATATGAGATCAGTTGCCTAAATTCATTTAACCGTTTGAAAATATCAGTTACTTATTGAAATCACTTAGAATGGTAGGAGTATTTCACTGATCCTTTCTTTGGCCTTTGTATTTGCTGTGTATTATTATTATTTACTTATAATTGTACATTGGTTTTTCGATCTTTAAACTAATGATAATATTAAAGGGAATATATCATCAGTATCACCCACACTAACCTGTTCACCCTTGTAGTGCAGGTGACACTGATGACAATGATACTTACCGGTCCCTGCTCCATGCCTCCGTTCTGCTGCAATTTCCAGATCACCACTCTGCAAAGGCTCAGCACAGGGGAGGAGACGTTACTCTGAGGATTGCCCGCTGGAAGTCACTATGCAGGGGGTGCTTGGGTAGCCCCCCCATGTACTAAGCAGGACATTTGCATATAACAAAGAATGGGGATTGCACTGAAATGGAGGCACAGAGCGAGGATTGGTAATTATTATTGTCATCAGTGTCACCGTCACCTCAAGCCGGAACAGGTTAGTGTGGGTGATACTGGTGACAGATCTCTTCAAAGGGTTTTTCTGAGACTTTGATATTGATAACTCTTTCTTAGGACAGGCCATCAATGTAAGAATTGTGGAGGTCAGACTCCTATCCTAAGAATGGGCCAACACTATAGAATTACACAAAACACCAATAAACAAAGGGAACCAAAGGAAACATTTTAAAAAGATCTAAAATATTTCATTGTAAATGTTTTTCATAGGAAACATGCATCTTATGATGTCTTCACTAATTCCTTACAAACTCCTGCAGTAACATATGTGATGCCTTGTCTGCCAGTTATGCCATGTAATCCCATGGACCATTTCATCTAATGATTCTAACACTAGATGCTTGCAGCATACAGTATAAAAGGTATCATATATAGCAAGTATTAAGTAGGCCATATCACTAATATTGTTCTTCTTGACTATTTGGACTAATATTGTTGTATTTGCACTATATATATATATATATATATATATATATATATATATATATATATATGGTGCAAATATAACAATATCAATGATAAGTCCTATATTATGTAAAACCACAGAAGAGGTCCAAAACTTTTCATTATAGATTCTCTTTGTGATCAAAATGCTGCTGTGTTTAAGTTGCCTAAGGAAGAAAACAAGGGTGGAATTGATCCTAGTCTTTAAAGGGGTACTCGGGTTGAAAACAATTTTTTTCACTTCTCATTCCCTATATATATTCAGCAGCATAGGAAGTCCATTATGCAGGTGTGGGAGTAAATGGCACAAAATATGGTGGTGCTAATCGTGATAGCCCAATGCAATTGGTAAATCAACTTGTGAGTAGAATAGAAGACAATTGCACTCACCAATCTTCGTTTATGTGCTTTATTTCTTCAGAACGAGGGGTAGAGTTTGCTGGTGCAGGTGTGAGCGACACGTGTTTCACACTATTCAGCGCAACGTCTGGCTCTCAGACGATGCGCTGAATAGCGTGAAACACGTGTCGCTCACTCCTGCACCCGCAAACTGTACCCCTCGTTCTGAAGAAATAAAGCACATAAACGAAGATTGGTGAGTGCAATTGTCTTCTATTCTACTCACAAGTAGATTTGTAAATGACTTCTATTAAAAAATCTTAATCCTTCAAGTACTTATCAGCTGCTTTATACTACAGAGGAAATTATTATATTTTTGAGTTTCTTTTCTGTCTGACCACAGTGCTCTCTGCTGACACCTCTGTCCATGTCAGGAACTGTCCGGAGTAGGAGAAAATCCCCATAGCAAACCTATGCTGCTCTGGATGGTTCCTAAAATGGACAGAGGTGTCAGCAGAGAGCATTGTAGTCATGACAGAAAAGAAATCGAAAAAGAAAAGCGTTTCCTCTGTAACATACAGCAACTGGAAGGATTATCAGTACTGGAAGGATTAAGGTTTAAGTTTCTGGCATTAGTTTATTTTAAAACAAAAAAGTTTTCCACCGGAGTACCCCTTTAGGTAGATATAAACTTATGCAGTGTGATATCACTAATTATAGGAAAATAATATCACTGTGCCTGTCCTGCTGCCTGCTCTTTGCAATACCTTTTGTTATACCATTGGGGTTGTGTTGACATACTATATTTCTCACTGCCAGTAATCCACATTTCAATCCCATAAGAGTCACAGAAACTTTGAGATCTGTTGCTTGTGAACACACCTTTTTATCACTAACCTTGCTGAGATGAATGCTTCTGCAACTGCTCCTTATGTTCAAATCCTACGGCAGACTGAAAAATACAGTACAACATATAAACACAAAAGTGTTACAATATCATGGCATTTTTTTATTTGGATCAGAAAAAAATATAGAATGTTTGTATAGTGGCTTAGTAATAATACGGGGCAGCATGGTAAGAACATAGTATTAGTAATACATATATAAATAAATAATACGGGGCAGCATGGTAAGAACATAGTATCAGTAATACATATATAAATAAATATAGGCAAAATATATTACATATGTAGATATAGGTATGAAAATACATATATTTTTAAATTCTTACATTTTTATTAATTATTTAATGTTCATTTTTAAACAGGGATCAAAAAATGTAGCCGACAAAAATAAAAATGTAGAAAGGGGCCATTGAAATGCAAAAATAATACATTTTTTTATTAGTAATGTATTTTAATATTGTGTGTAATAAAGTGAATATGTGTATGTGTGTTTCACTTTTTTTTTACATTTTTTTTTTGTAGTACTACTACTCCCAGCATGAAACAGACTGTTCCATGATGGGAGCTGTAGTACCTGTACTAAAAGACAGATCGCCCTGGGTGTCACTCCTGACACCTGATGCGATTTACCTATCTATTGCAGAGATGGAGCAGATTTCTCCTGCATTGGCATCTCTGCACTATACTCCGGCATGCCAGTTATGTGACTAGAATTCACATCACTTATTCATATTTCCCAAGGAGAGCTGTGATTGGCCAGATGGTTCCAGCCACTCACAGCTCTCTGTGGAAAATATGAGTAATTGGTATATATACAGCTTATACTCATACTACAGTGGGGCAGGAGAAGAGCGGACGGCCACCTGCATCTATACATTATACAGGACGATCGCATCGGGTGTCAGAAATGACACTTGCTGCGATCTGTCTATTAATGCAGGTACTACAGCTCCCAGCATGGAGCAGAGTGTGCTCCATGTTGGGAGTAGTAGTACCTGCAGTTAAGGACAGGTAACAGCAGGTGTCACTCCTGACACCCACTGCAATCGTCCTATCTATTGCAGAGATGCTAGCACAGGAGAAAGCCGTTCGCATCTATACATTATACAGGACGATCCCAGGGGTGTCACTAATTAAGAAATGTGTTATTTTGAATTGAGTCGAAGTTCGGATTCGCTCCGAATCAAATTTTTCATGTAATTAGGAAACAATTCGACTTCCTCCAATTCTATTTGCTCATCTCTAATAGGCATCATGTAAAAAAATAAAAATAAAAGTGTATACTATTTTTTTACATGGGAGCAGCCTATGAGTGTAACATTTTACTGCATACCTATACTGTGGCGTATGTTAGGACATCCTCCCATATATACCTCTAGAAGAAGACACAAATGAACTGTGTAACCGTTACATGACATTTACTTTACTTATCTCTTGCTTGTTCTCTCCCTGTTACTTTTAGGTCACTAATAACAGCTGCCCTCCCTTTATCATTAAGTAATTATAGACCTTGTCCATCCTCGCTGTAAATACTTTTTCACTGTATCATTGTATCACCTTGTCCACGCGGTCGGTCTGGACTCCAAAACGTCCTCCAAAACCTTTGGAATGATCTGTGTAAAGAAAAATTAAGTACAAATGTTTATTCTTTTAACTAAACAGTCCTGGACTTATTGTTGTCCTAAAATTGGTGTAACATAGTTACTAAGGTTGAAAAATATATCCCTACTGTGTCCCTACTATGTTGATCCAGAGGAAGGCAAAAAACCCTGGCTGATGGCAATTGCCCCATACCAATGAAAAAAATCCTTCCTGACACCAAATATGGCATCAGAATAAATCCATAGATCACTGTTCTCTCCCTATTAATCTAATATCCAAAACCTGTAATATTATCATTATCCAGTAATGCATCAAGTCAGCTTTTGAACTCTTTCATTGAATTCCCCATGACCACTTCCTCTGGCAGAGATTTTCCTAGTCTCACTGCTCTTACAGTAAAGAACCCCCATCTGTGCAGGTGTAGAAACCTTCTTTCCTTTACATGTAGAGGATGCCTTCTTGTTATAGATACAGTCCTGGGTATAAATAGGTCATGACAGAGATCTCTCTCTACTACCCCCTGATATATGTATACATAGTTATTAGGTTGCTTTTTTCTAAATTAACCCCTTAAGGACAATGGACAATGGACGTACTCCTACGCCCCCGTTTCCGAGTCCTTAAGGACCGAGGAAGTAGGAGTACGTCCTGTCTATTCCCGGCCCCCCGCCGCTAGCCGGAGGGGAGCCGGTGCCCGATGCCTGCTGAAATCGTTCAGCAGGCATCGCGGCACATCGCCCAGGGGGGTCATGATGACCCCCCATGTCGGCGATGGCCGCAGATCACTGAACAATTCAGCCCAGCGATCTGTGGCGGATTCCGGGTCAATCGGGTCTCCAGTGACCTGGTGACCCGGAATTACATGCTGATCAGTGCCGTCTCTGAAGGCCCCGAACAGCCATAGCCAGCAGGGGTGAGGTGGCACTGGTGCCACCTCACGATCGCCCTGATTGGTCGGCCGGTTTACCGGCCGACCAATCAGGGCACCTGCTGCGGGTGTCACTCCCGCAACCCGCTCCGCCCCTCTTCCGGAGGACGTGAGCAGGTGCGGGAAGAAGATCCCGGGAGCTGGGGACCCCGATCCCCGGCGTCAATGTTGGGATCGGGGCCCCAGGAGCGGCGGCGGCGAGGGACTGACCTGCAGCGGAGCAGCAGTTGGAGGTAATTAACAGCCTCCTGCTGTTGCTTAGCAACAGCTCCCAGCATGCAAAAAGGGCATGCTGGGAGCTGTAGTTATGCAACAGCAGGAGGCAGACCACCACAACTCCCAGCATTCCCTTATGGGCATGCTGGGACTTATAGTTTTGCAACAGCTGGAGGCACATTTTTTCTATGGAAAAGTGTACCTTCAGCTGTTGTATAACTACAACTCCCAGCTTGCACAATCAGTTAGTGAATGCTGGGAGTTGTAGTGGTGCATCTGCTGGTTGCATAACTGCAACTGCCAGCATGCCCGTTGGCTGTCGGTGACTGCTGAGAGTTGTAGTTTTGCAACAGCTGAAGGCACACTGGTTGTGAAACACTGAGTTAAGTAGCAAACCAGTGTGTTTCCAGCTGTTGCATAACTACAATCCCCAGCCAAAGTAGTATGCCTCCAGCTGTTGCATAACTACAATTCCCAGCATGCCCTTCTGCTGTCCATACATGCTGGGGGTTGTAGCTTTTGCAACAGCTGAAGGCACACTGGTTGCAAAACACTGATTTTGTTACCAAACTCGGTGTTTCACAACCAGTGTGCCTCCAGCTGTTGCAAAACTTCAACTCCCAGCATGCACTTATAGACCGTACATGCTGGGAGTTGTAGTTTTGCAACAGCTGGATGTTTCTCCCCCACCCTCCCCCCCCCCCCATGTGAATGTACAGGGTCCACTCACATGGGCGGAGGTTTACAGTAAGTATCCGGCTGCAAGTTTGAGCTGCGGCAAATTTTCTGCCGCAGCTCAAACTGCCAGCGAGAAACTACTGTGAACCCCCGCCCCTTTTGTGACTGTACCCTAAAAACACTACACTACACTACACTACACTAACACAAAATAAAATAAAAAGTAAAAAACACTTCATATCCACATACCCCTACACAGTCCCCCTCCCCAATAAAAATGAAAAACGTCTGGTACGCCTCTGTTTCCAAAACGGAGCCTCCAGCTGTTGCAAAACAACTACTCCCAGTATTGCCAGATAGCCACTGACTGTTCAGGCATGCTGGGAGGTTTAAAACAGCTGGAGGCACCCTGTTTGGGAATCACTGGCATAGAATACCCCTATGTCCACCCCTATGCAAATCCCCAATTTAGGCCTCAAATGTGCATGGCGCTCTTTCGCTTTGGAGCCCTGTCGTATTTCAAGGCAACAGTTTAGGGTCACATATGGGGTATCACCGTACTCGGGAGAAAAAGGGTATTAAGGTTCACATTACCCCTTGTTACGTTCCCTGAGGGGGTCTAGTTTCCAAAATGGTATGCCATGTGTTTTTTTTTTTTTTGCTGTTCTGGCACCATAGGGGCTTCCTAAATGCGGCATGCCCCCAGAGCAAAATTTGCTTTCAAAAAGCCAAATGTGACTCCTTCTCTTCCAAGACCTGTAGTGCGCCAGCAGAGCAATTTTCACCCATATGGGGTGTTTTCTGAATTGGGAGAAATTGGGCTTCAAATTTTGGGGGGTATTTTCTGCTATTACCCTTTTTAAAAATGTAAAATTTTGGGGAAACCAAGCATTTTAGGTAAAAAAAATTTTTTTTTTACATATGCAAAAGTCGTGAATCACCTGTGGGGTATTAAGGTTCACTTTACCCCTTGTTATGTTCCCCGAGGGGTCTAGTTTCCAAAATGGTATGCCATGTGTTTGTTTTTTTTTGCTGTCCTGGCACCATAGGGGCTTCCTAAAGGTGACATGACCCCCAAAAACCATTTGTCGCTCCTTACCTTCTGAGCCCTCTATTGCGCCCGCCGAACAATTAACATAGACATATGAGGTATGTCCTTACTCGAGAGAAATTGAGTTTTAAATACACGTAAAAATGTTCTCCTTTTTACCCCTTGCAAAAATACAAAAATTGGGTCTACAAGAACATGCGAGTGTAAAAAATGAAGATTTTGAATTTTCTCTTTCACTTTGCTGCTATTCCTGTGAAACATCTAAAGGGTTAAAACACTTATTGAATGTCATTTTGAATACTTTGGGGGGTGCAGTTTTTATAATGGGGTCATTTGTGGGGTATTTCTAAGATGAAGACCCTTCAAATCAACTTCAAAACTGAACTGGTCACTGAAAAATAGTGAGTTTGAAAATTTTGTGAAAAATGTCAAAATTGCTGCTGAACTTTGAAGCCCTCTGGTGTCTTCCAAAAGTAAAAACACGTAAATTTTATGATGCAAACATAAAGTAGACATATTGTATATGTGAACCAAAAAAATTTTTGGGGGGAATATCCATTTTCCTTACAAGCAGAGTGCTTCAAAGTTAGAAAAATGCAAAATTTTCTTTTTTTTCATTAAATTTGGAGATTTTTCATGAAGAAAGGATGCAAGTTACCATAAAATGTTGCCACTATGTTAAAGTAGAATATGTAAAAAACAATGAGTAAAAAACAATCCCAATCAGAATGATAAGTAAAAGCATTCCAGAGTTATTAATGTTTAAAGTGACGGTGGTCAGATTTGCAAAAAACGCTCTGGTCCTTAAGGTGTTAAATGGCCTGGTCCTTAAGGGGTTAAAATAACTCTAATTTTGGCTATCTTGCTAAGTTCTGTAGTCATCCCATGCCATGTATTACTTACTGGTTGCTTGTCTTTAAACCCTCTCCAGCTCCACTATATCTTTCTTATACACTGGTGCCCAGTACTGTACACAGTATTCTATGTGTGGTCTGACTAGTGATTTGTACAGCGGTAGAATTGTTTCCTTGTTTTGGGCATCTATGCCCCTTTTGATTCACACCATGATTTTATTTGCATTGACAGCAGTTGCCTGATACTGGTTACATCATATAAATCTACCATTAACTAAAAGTCCTTTTCCATGTCAGTAGTCCCCAATATTTTCCCATTTAATACATACTTCCAGCCTGGATTTTTTTTGTCCCCATGTGCATAACTTCACATTTATTAGTGTTGAACCTCATCTGCCACTTCTCAGCCCAAACCTGGAAACTATCCAGATCCATTTGTAACAGTGCACTGTTCTCTATTGTGTTAACCACTTTACATGTGTTGTAGTGTCTGGAGAAATATAACCTAAGTTACCTACAGTGCAGATAAACCCAAGTGAATACAACAAATCCCATTCAATGTAAAAACATTTAACACATGATGCCAAATACAGCAAGGGTGGTAACACCTTGAAATATAACCTCAACATACAACTTGCCACATTATAGTTACATAGTTTCAGAAGTCTGTTGTTGCACAGGTTTTACTTACCTTGTTGCGATGAATGCTTTTCTGTTTGAGCCTTATAGTCATAGCCAACTGCAGACTAAAGAAAATTCATGTGTCACATTGAGAAAGCTACTTTTGTTAGCACTACTAATACAAAAACCACTAATACAGCTACTTATTTTAATAATAATGAAAACAATAATACTATTTATCCATATCTCTATAACTGCATAAACCCGCAATGCTTAGATATCTGCACCCCCCACCCGAAAAAAAAGAAAAACAAAAAACATAGGGGCGATTTATTGCTCTATTAAATAGTTATGTATACAAATAATTGGTAAAAACAATACATAGGAACCATAAATAAATAAATTAGGACCAAGTTAAGCCCCAAAAAGAGGCCAGTAGTATGTAAATAAACCAAAATATTTCATAGAAAATTTGTAAATGCATAATTCACTGACCGTCCCATAAAATGCCAATATTGCCAGCATTTCACTCAAAAGTTGATGACTGATAATTTTTGTCCCTACGGTAACGGAATCCTTAAAACATGTTAGACAATGTACCCTGTATTATTATTTCACCACACTTTTGCTTACCTTATCACATCTCTCCTTCTGCACACCGTATTTCCCCCCAAACCCTTTAGCTGCATCGGTCTGTGAGGAATGCTGTTCCATCTCTGCCCTATAATCATGTCCCAAGGCACTCTGAAATGTCAGGGGGTAAGAGGTAAGTCACCAGCAAACATTTAGAAAACTAACTATATAGACAGGCTCATGCGACTGTGGTCCCAGATGCCAGAGTTTTGGAACACACTTAAACATATTGTTATATATGTTATATTTCCAAACAAGATTTGTTCTGTAGTTTTACAACTTTTATCTAAAAGTAAAAAAAAAAAATAATCCTTTAATGGAATGTTAGTTATATATAATGAAAACACTGCGGCATTCACTTCCTTTTATATTTGTACCTTTATAACTAGCAGAATATATTGTGATTATTGCACAAATCCCTTTGCCTACATGACATTCCTTCCACAGGAACATGCCCAAGACATACTGTACAAGTCAACAGAGTGAAGATAATGATATATGCACTAGCTGTTAATCCCATATCAGATGATCTACTAAGATTTTTGTTTGATATTATATTATGTTAATATCTATAGTTGAATTAATAATCAGTGTTCTTAAACCACACTATAAACTATTCTGGGACCGTTTTATACTAATCTAATACTTGCATTATAAAGAGTACAATTTCTTAAGTTACATAGACACTGTCACCCAAAAAAAACTTTGGCCATTTTGTAGGATCATGTCAAATTTTTGATCGGTCAGGTTCTGATTGTTCAGACGCCAACTGATCCCTAGAATGAGCCAAGAGAAGAGCACGCTAACAGGACAGACTTACAATTTAAGTCTATAGTATTGTCTCGGTCAGCGCGCACTTTTCTCCCCGCCCATTCTAGCAATTGGTCAAGGACAGACTTACTCAGACCCTGACCAGTTAAAACTTTTGTCTTGTCTCAAGGACATGTGAAAAGTGTTTTTTTTTTTTTTTTTTAAGTGATGAGTGTCTAGCCATTAGACTGCTAAGACTATCTTAAAAATAGAGGCAACCAATCCACTGTTCTTGGTGGAATGACTGACAGCAGTTTCTATGATAGTAAATTGGAAGTATAGAAGCAGCCAAGAGACCTATAATGGGAAGTGACCCGTGCTTCATTTTAGACGCGGCAATCAACTTTGAACATAGTCTTAAGAAAAAATTGTAGCCAGCTCACTACTTATATGGTCTTATTGATCCAAGCACTCTGCATCCGTATTCTGGAAGCATGGACGCCGCTGAGCCGTTTCCTCGGTATAAGTACAATGCAAGAAAATCCCATAGGGAAGAGTGTCCAGCTCCCAGACGAAATTATATTAAAAGTCCAAAATTTAATTAATCCATTTCAAAATTAGATAGGATGAAAAACAAACCACCCAGTGAGTTGAAAACACAATCCCGATGTGTTTCGGACTAGGTCCTTGGTCCTTAATCAACTTTGAACGCCGCGTCTAAATGGTTAATAGCGCGCGGCACAGCGATCGATGACGCATGCTATTAGCCCAGGGTCCCGGCTGTCATTAGCCGCTGGGACTCACCCGGTATGATGCAGGGTCACGGGGCGACCCCGTGTTATATTACAAGACCCAGCGCAGGGTGTACAGGTACGTCCTGCATCCTTAAGAGGTTAAAATTCAGTGTTGTACTGTGGAGAAGCTTAAGGTCTACAACTCATACTGTCCTAACCCTTGATACTGAATTCACCCCATTAGCTTAATTCCACAAGGATCAAACATTTTTTCATACTAATTTTTCACAAATCTAGTGGGTAAAAAAAGGTATGAGTTACATGTGGATTTTGTTTCAGATTTCCCGTAGATCTCACTTCTATGCACAGAAAGAGACAATATCAATCACAAATCCCAACTCAATGAACATGCTGTGGCTGCAGGTAAAATTTGCAGCTGTTCTGACCCTTGTGGCTTCACCCAAGGAATTATGATGTTACTGCATTAGTGAGATTCTCGTTCTACTGTAGACACTTCCAGCTTTCCAAAGTTGTGAGCCAGTTGCTCTGCAATGACTGATAGTGGAGTAGCGTAGAAGAAGGTTTTTTACTCCACTATCAACTTAAGAGTGTATCCCTGTTTAGTGGCAGAGCTTGATGTTGTGGGCTTGAGGACATTATTCTGCTTTGAATGACCGAAGGTTCCGTCTATGTCAGATTATCGGGATTATCAGGATAGCTTTCTATATCAGAGGCATGAATTAGATAACAGGCTATGGTAAGCCAATGCTATGAAACACCAAGCTGCCTTGGTGCCTTGTTTCTGCCCATAGCAACCAATCACAGCTCAGTTTTCATTTTACCAGAGCAATAAAAGTAGAGCTGTGATTGGTTGCTATGGGCAGTCCCATGTAAAAGGGCATGTGCGGCTGACAAGTAAGTAATTTAGAGAGAGAGAATATTAGAAGTAGTATATTATGCAGATTACCTTGTCCATCCTATCTTTCTCTGTTCCAAATTGTCCGCCATATCCATAAGATGCTTTGGGACCTTGCTGAAACTCATTCTTCTTCAATTGCTCATGCTCTTTAGAGACATTGCTTCTTAATTCCTTTATGCTTTTTAGAAAACAAGAGTGTACACATTATGTGTTTTAGTAAAGAAATTGTGGATTAGCATTTGCTTAATACACTGGGGCAAAAAAGTGTTTAGTCAGCTACCAATTGTGCAAGTTTTCCGACTTAAAAAGATGAGAGAGGTCTGTAATTTCCATCATAGATATACCTCAACTATGAGAGACAGAATGAGAAAAAAAATCCATAAAATCACATTGTCTGATTTTGAAAAAAATGTATTTGCTAATTATTGTGGAAAATAAGTATTTGGTCACCTACACCTTCTTATTTAAGAGTCTCCTCTGTCCTCCACTGGTTACCTGTATTACTGGCACCTGTTTGAACTTGTTATCAGTATAAAAGACACCTGTCTACAACCTCAAACAGTCACACTCCAAACTCCACTATGGCCAAGACCAAAGAGCTGTTGAAGGACACCAGAAACAAAATTGTAGACCTGCACCAGGCTGGGAAGACTGAATGTGCAATAGGCAAGCAGCTTGGTGTGAAGAAATCAACTGCGGGAGCAATTATTAGAAAATGGAAGACATACAAGACCACTGATAATCTCCCTCGATCTGGGGCTCCACGCAAGATCTCATCCCGTGGTGTTAAAATGATCACAAGAATGGTGAGCAAAAATCCCAGAAGCACACAGGGGGACCTAGTGAATGACCTCCAGAGAGCTGGGACAAAAGTAACAAAGGCTACCATCAGTAACACACTATGCCGCCAGGGACTCAAATCATGCAGTGCCAGACGTGTCCCACTGCTTAAGCCAGTACATGTCCGGGCCCATCTGAAGTTTGCTAGAGAACATTTGGATGATCCAGAAGAGCATTGGGAGAATGTCATATGGTCATATGAAACCAAAAGTAAAACTTTTTGTTAAAAACTCAAATCGTCTTGTTTGGAGGAGAGAAAAAATGCTGATTTGCATCCAAAGAACACCATACCTACTGTGAAGCATGGGGGTGAAAACATCATGCTTTGGCGCTGTTTGTCTGCTGAGTAATAGCAAAAGGGGATCAGAGGGAAGGGGGAATAATGGCACAAGGGGATTAATATGGAGGGGAGGGTAATCATTATCCCCCCTCCATCTTAATCCCCTTGTGCCATTATTCCCCCCCTCCCTCTGATTCCCTTTTACCATTATCCGATTATGGCAAAAGGGCATCAGAGGGAGGGGGGAATAATAGAACAAGGGGATTAAGATGGAGGGGTGAATATTGACACAAGGATCTTAAAGGGGTACTCCGCCCCTAGACATCTTATCCCCTATCCCCTGTTGTTTTTTTTCTGTCTAAGTCCTCTCTGATGACACCTGTCTCGGGAAACGCCCAGTTTTGAAGCAAATCCCCATAGCAAACCTATTCTAAACTGGGCGTTTCCCGAGACAGGTGTCATCAGAGAGCACTTAGACAGAAAAGAACCACCTTAACTTCAGAAGCTCATCAAGTACTGAAAGGATTAAGATTTTTTAATAGAAGTAATTTACGAATCTGTTTAACTTTCTGGAGCCAGTTGATATATATAAAAATTTTTTTTCCTGGAATACCCCTTTAACCCCTTAAGGACCAGGCCATTTTACACCTTAGGACCAGAGCGTTTTTTGAACATCTGACCACTGTCAGTTTAAGCATTAATAACTCTAAGACGCTTTTACCTATCATTCTGATTCCAAGACTGTTTTTTCGTGACATATTCTACTTTATGTTATTGGTAAAATTTTGTCGATACTTGCATCGTTTCTTAGTGAAAAATTCCAAAATTTGATGAAAAAATTGAAAATTTTGCATTTTTCTAACTTTGAAGCTCTCTGCTTGTAAGGAAAATGGATATTCCAAATAATTTTTTTTTTATTCACATATACAATATGTCCACTTTATGTTTGCATCATAAAATTTACGATTTTTTACTTTTGGAAGACACCAGAGGGCTTCAAAGTTCAGCAGCAATTTTCCAATTTTTCACAAAATTTCCAAAATCACAATTTTTCAGGGACCAGTTCAGGTTTGAAGTGGATTTGAAGGGTCTTCATATTAGAAATACCCCATAAATGACCCCATTATAAAAACTGCACCCCCCAAAGTATTCAAAATGACATTCAGTCAGCGTTTTAACCCTTTAGGTGTTTCACAGGAATAGCAGCAAAGTGAAGGAGAAAATTCACAATCTTCATTTTTTACACTTGCATGTTCTTGTAGACCCAATTTTTGAATTTTTACAAGGGGTAAAAGGAGAAAATGTATACTTATATTTGTAGCCCAATTTCTCTCGAGTAAGCACATACCTCATATGTCTATGTAAATTGTTCGGCGGGCGCAGTAGACGGCTCAGAAGGGAAGGAGCGACGAGGGGATTTTGGAGAGTACGTTTTTCTGAAATGGTTTTTGGGGGGCATGTTGTATTTAGGAAGCCCCTATGGTGCCAGAACAGGAAAAAATACCCACATGGCATACAATTTTGGAAACTAGACCCCTTGAGGAACGTAACAAGGAATAAAGTGAGCCTTAATACCCCACAGGTGTTTCACGACTTTTGCATATGTAAAAAAATGTTTTAAAAATGGCACTAAAATGTGTGTTTCCACCCAAATTTCACATGTATGCAAGGGTTAATAGCAGAAAATACCCCCCAAAATTTGTAACCCCATCTCTTCTGAGTATGGAGGTACCCCATAAGTTGACCTGAAGTGTACTACGGGCGAACTACAATGCTCCGAAGAGAAGGAGTCATATTTGGCTTTTTGAGAGCAAATTTTGCTCGGGGGCATGTCGCATTTAGGAAGCCCCTATGGTGCCAGGACAGCAAAAAATACCCACATGGCATACCATTTTGGAAACTAGACCCCTTGAGGAACGTAACAAGAAATAAAGTGAGCCTTAATACCCCACAGGGGTTTCACGACTTTTGCATACGTAAAAAAAAAAAAAAAAAATTTCACTAAAATGTGTGTTTCCCCCCCAAATTTCACATTTTTGCAAGGGTTAATAGCAGAAAATACCCCCCAAAATTTGTAACCCCATCTCTTATGAGTATGAAGGTACCCCATAAATTGACCTGAAGCGCACTACGGGCGAACTACAATGCTCAGAAGAGAAGGAGTCATATTTGGCTTTTTGAGAGCAAATTTTGCTCGGGGGGGGCATGTCGCATTTAGGAAGCCCCTATGGTGCCAGGACAGCAAAATAACCCCCACATGGCATACCATTTTGGAAACTAAACCCCTTGAGGAACGTAACAAGGGGTACAGTGAGCATTTACCCCCCACTGGTGTCTGTCAGATCTTTGGAACAGTGGGCTGTACAAAATGTTTAATTTGCACAGCCCACTGTTCCAAAGATCTGTCAGACACCAGTGGGGGGTAAATTCTCACTGCACCCCTCATTACATTCCGTGAGGGGTGTAGTTTCCGAAATGGGGTCACATGTGAGGTTTTTTTTTTTTTTTGCATTTGTCAAAACCGCTGTAACAATCAGCCAGCCCTGTGCAAATCACCTCAAATGTACATGGTGCACTCTCCCTTCTGGGCCTTGTTGTGCGCCCCCAGAGCACTTTGCGCCCACATATGGGGTATCTCCGTAGTCGGGAGAAATTGCATTACAAATTTTGGGGGGCGTTTTTCCCTTTTACCTCTTGTCAAAATGAAAAGTATGGGGCAACACCAGCATGTTAGTGTAAAAAAATTTTTTTTTTACACTAACATGCTGGTGTAGACCCCCAACTTCACCTTTTCATGAGGGGTGAAAGGAGAAAAAGCCCCCCAAAATTTGTTAGGCAATTTCTCCCGAGTACGGTGATACCCCATATGTGGCCCTAAACTGTTGCCTTGAAATACGACAGGGCTCCAAAGTGAGAGCGCCATGCGCATTTGAGGCCTAAATTAGGGACTTGCATAGGGGTGGACATAGGGGTATTCTACGCCAGTGATTCCCAAACAGGGTGCCTCCAGCTGTTGCAAAACTCCCAGCATGCCTGGACAGTCAACGGCTGTCCGGCAATACTGGGAGTTGTTGTTTTGCAACAGCTGGAGGCTCCATTTTGGAAACAGTGGCGTACCAGACGTTTTCATTTTTATTGGGGAGGGGGGCTGTGTAGGGGTATGTGTATATGTAGTGTTTTTTACTTTTTATTTTGTGTTGGTGTCAGTGTAGTGTAGTGTTTTTAGGGTACAGTCACATGGGCGGGGGATTACAGCGAGTTTGAGCTGCCGCGCAAAATTTGCTGCATCGCAAACTTGCAGCCTGATACTCACTGTAAGCCCCCTGCCCATGTGAATGTATCCTGTACATTCACAGTGGGGGGGACCTCCAGCTGTTGCAAAACCACAACTCCCAGCATGCACAGTCCATCAGTGCATGCTGGTAGTTATAGTTTTGCAACAGATGGAGGCACACGGGTTGGGAAACACTGAGTTAGGAAACAGACAATGTTTCCCAACCAGTGTGCCTCCTGTTGTTGCAAAACCACAACTCCCAGCATTCTCAGGCATGCTGGGAGTAGTAGTTCGGCAATATCTTTAGAGCTAGCTGTTGCCGAACTACAACTCCCAGCATGCTTGGAGTTGTAGTTTTGCAACATCTGGAGGACTACAGTTTGCAGACCACTAATAGTGGTTCCCAATCTGTGCCCTTCCAGATGTTGCAAAACTACAACTCCCAGTATGCCAAAACTGTCCAGGCATGCTGGGAGTTGTAGTTCTGCAACATCTGAAGGGCCAAATGTTGCAGAACTACAACTCCCAGCATGCCTGGACAGTAAGGGCATGCTGAGGATGTGTAGTTTTGCAACATCTGGAAGGGCACAGTGGTCTCCAAACTGTGGACCTCCAGATGTTGCAAAACTGCAACTCCCAGCATGCCCAGACGCCAAGGGCTTTCTGGGCATGCTGGGAGTTGTAGTTTACAGGGTCCCTTTACAGCAATGCATGTCGCTTTACGGCGACGTGCATTGCTGTAAAGGGCCCGACCGCGGCTGAAGATCTACTCACCTGTCGCCGCCGCCGCCGTCTCCGCCGCCAGGATCCGGGTCTTCAGGGACGAGGTAAGTACCGGGGCCGGTCCCCAGCACTCCCCCGTCCCCCGCCGCGTCCTCCGGTCTTCCTCCCGTCCTCTCCGGACTTCAAGGGGCCGGGCAGGACGGGAGGAAGTAACCGCCCCCCCTCCTGCGATTGGTCGGTTAACTAACCGAAGAATCGCAGGGGATCGGAGGAGGTGGCCGGCTTGCCACCTCGCTCCGATACTCCAGCATGGTCCTGGCTGTCTGTGACAGCCGGGATCATGCGAAATTACCGGGCGGTCGGGTCCCAGAGACCCGATCAGCCCGGTATCGCCGCAGATCGCAAGGGCGATTTCCCTTGCGATTTGCGGCGATCGCCGACATGGGGGGCCTACATGGCCCCCCTCGGCGTTTGCCCTGGATGCCTACTGAAGGATTTCAGCAGGCATCCAGTTCCGATCTCTGCCCGGCGAGCGGCAGAGACCGGAAAATGCCATGACGTTGTGGAACGTCATTGGTCCTTAAAGCCCAGGGTGCCATGACGTTCCACAACGTCATTGGTCCTTAAGAGGTTAAGTATCGCATTAGAAAGGTAAGCACACGCCATTACGAAATTAAGTACTTTTATGACTTATGTTGTCCAAGGGTACCCCTTGCACGTAATTTTTGCGCAAACTTAGGAGCGGGGGGTATGCGTGGACATACTTTCTCCCTTTGGAGGTACAGTCACGAAAAATGTTGAGAACCACTGCTCTAGAGGAGATCTGCAATGAGGAATGGGCCAAATACCAGCAACAGTGTGTGAAAACCTTGTGAAGACTTACAGAAAATGTTTTATCTCTGTCATTGCCAACAAAGGGTATATTACAAAGTATTGAGATGAACTTTTGTTATTGACCAAATACTTATTTTCCACCATAATTTGCAAATAAATTATTAAAAAATCAGAAAAATCTGATTTTATGGATTTTTTTTCTCATTATGTCTCTCATAGTTGAGGTATACCTATGATGAAAATTACAGGCCTCTCATCTTTTTAAGTGGGATAACTTGCATAATTGGTGGCTGACTAAATACTTTTTTATCCCACAGTAAAAATTCTTTGGCCTATTGTTTTATTCAACATCCAATATGAACAAGAAACTATGCAGTTCACGCAAATCTGATTGAAATGCAGCCAGATTTTTCCTTAGGGTAAAAACACATGATCAGGTTGCATTGCAGTATTCAAAACTGCAATAAAATTCTTCCATTACTTACTATTGGAAACTGACATGATGGAGTTTAAGGGTATGTTCACACATACGCAGATTTGATGCACAGATTTGATGCACAGGATTTTCTGCTGCAGATTTCAATGGAAACTAAATGACTGATCACAGCTTCTAATCGGCAGTTACAAATCCTGCGCATCAAATTTGCGCAGGATGCTGTAGTGTGAATGTACGCTAAAACTGCTACGCAACCTGATCATGTTTTTTCACCTGTATACCTGTCGTAGTTGCCAAAAGTTGGACCCCCTACACTATCTTCATATCTATCTATCTCTCTATTTACATGTATCTCCTATCTATTTATCTGTCTATTTATTTATTTATTTATCTACCTATATACTACGTACCTCTATCTATCTATTGTATCAATTATGGTCACCAAAAAAAAAAAAATCGATAGTGATACTATCTGTGGTTGCATCACAATATTATCACCAAAAAATAAATTACATAATACATAATAACGTCATTTAATAATAAACTTTTATTGTTTAAAAACAAAAAACAAGAACAACATAAATGAGTACAAAATAAACATATGTTCAGGTGCGGCAATTAGCACAAACAGAAAGTGGAGGGATGTCACAAAAGCACATAGATAAGGTAAGGTACAGTATTATAGGTATATAAATGTAGGAATATACAGCATATTAAGAAAAGCAATACAAATGCATAGAGAAAAGGAAGGCTGAGTACCTACAAAGTTAGTAAAAAAGGAATAAATGGACTGTGCACCTAATGGAGAGACATCTCACCTCCAGCCCCAAACACGCGTTTTCGCCCTGTGCACGTCAGCGGGTGTGTGACACACGCCCTCTGACGAAGCACAGGGCGAAAACGCGTGTTTGGGGCTGGAGGTGAGATGTCTCTCCATTAGGTGCACAGTCCATTTATTCCTTTTTTACTAACTTTGTAGGTACTCAGCCTTCCTTTTCTCTATGCATTTGTATTGCTTTTCTTAATATGCTGTATATTCCTACATTTATATACCTATAATACTGTACCTTACCTTATCTATGTGCTTTTGTGACATCCCTCCGCTTTCTGTTTGTGCTAATTGCCGCACCTGAACATATTTATTGTGTACTCATTTATGTTGTTCTTGTTTTTTGTTTTTAAACAATAAAAGTTTATTATTAAATGATGTTAATAGATTGTATAAATTATCTCACATCTGACTCTATCATTAATCTCTCACGAGAATAGGGGTCACTTGTCTGCCAAATAAATGCTATGGAAACAAGGAAGTAAGCGCTCCATAGAATAATATTGTTGAGCCCAGGGAGCCAATTATATATAAATTAAAACTGCTCACCCTGGGTGGTTGTGTAGGCACATACACAACAATGGGACAAGTATGTAAAAGAAGATGGCCGTCTGCTGCCCTCCGGAGGATATGTGGTAGTGGATGTAGGGCTTCAAAGGATCCCGGCTCACGGCGCTGATCGACCAAGCAGGAAGATATGCTTAAAAAAGGATTTATTGACCAGAATGCAACGCGTTTCGCTGCGCATGCGCATATGCCTGAGGGAGCTGCGCATGCGCAGCAAAACGCTTTGCATTCTGGTCAATTAATCCTCTTTTAAGCATATCTTCCTACTTGGTCGATCAGCGCCGTGAGCCAGGATCCTTTGAAGCCCTACATCCACTGCCAAATAAATGCTATGGGCTGCCAAAGATAGACAAATTCTGTACTCTCTTATAATCGGTAGGTTTCCCCGCCGTCAGACCCCATTTAACAGATAGGTGATACGTTTTAATAAGGATAAGAGAACACAGAGTACTAGGGCCAACCCTACTTGTATCTTGCTAATATTTTTGGCCTATCCTATGGTATTTTTCTAATAAGCTTTTCTTGGATTTGAACAACACCAACACCAACAACAAAAATACATTTAAAGAATGCTATGAAAAATACCTGAAAGTTAACACTTTACTTTACAAGTATTTAAAAATGCTGAATCAAGGTATATGTGTAAAAGAGGTCTAAAGTACTTTTATTCCATGACAGAGATGCATTTACGCACTACATGTTGTAATGGATATAATGACTCACTCTATATGCTGTGGACGGCCAGACCCTTGTATGGTTTTTGCCCCCCACCGCTGCTCTTCTTCTGTGATATCATTCTGAGAAAGAGACATTTTAATGTGTCAGGCATGAATAGTTGTATTAACTTCTACCAAGTTTACAGTAAACAACTCAGAATTTTTAGGTAACATACATTTCTTTCCTAATAACTAACTAAACTGACAACAGCTAATAAAGAACACAGATATTTTTCATCAGATGTATTTTCCCTGAATATCTCTCAAAGGCATTGCAAAACGCAGTGTAAATAGTCTGGCAAATAAGTTTATTTTTAAAATAAATTCAAACGACAAAATGTAGGGTCTAACTGATACATACCTGCAAGCCAGAAACCGTATTATTATTAATTTGAGGGTAGGGTCACATATAGCACATCCGCTGCGTATTTGACAGTATTTGAATGCGCTACTGTCTGTCAGAGACATGCACAGACAATTTGGAGGGCAGGGGCCCATGTAAAAAAAAAAAAAAAAAAAGGCACTTCCTTGTGTATATTATGCATGTACTATGTCATCACTCTGTGTATTATGTCTATACTGTGACATCACTGTGCATAATTATTCTGTACTGTGATATCATACAAAATGCAATATATATGCCTGTCAAAAGGGCAGGTGCAGAAAAAGTGCAGGGGCTCAAGTGCCCTTTTATGTCTATGTATGCACGTCCCTGCTGCCTGTCCCTAGAGTGTGCCTCCAGCTGTTTTTCCCCACGTCCTGTTCGCCGCAGCAATCCGCCAGTATGAGCAGACACAGAAGGAGCTGTGAGTCGCGCCCATGCACAGTGTACTGCAGACATCGCGGCCGCTCTAGGCCTTGCTCAGGGAGCAGGGGGAGCGACCGGGATGCAGGGAGAGCTGCGCATTGCGCACGATTTGCCGCTCCCTCTGTGTCTGCTCTTCGTGGCGGATTGCTGCGCCGAGCAGGACACAGGGGGAGAACAGCTTGAGGCACACTCTAGGGATGGGCAGTAGTGCATCCGCAGCATCAAATTCACAGCGGATGCGCTACATGTGACCCTACCCTTAAAATGGTTCCCTGCTAATCTAACTGATCTCCTACAACACACTGGCATCATCAAGTAGTGATAGCAGTAATAGGGTAAGTGAATGTAAAGGCCACTGACTGGCTGCAGTAGTCACAAAACAAAACAGAACATTGCTAGTAGCCTGTAAATAAGGACCAGCAGGGGACTGCTGTACCATCTGTATTGTGTAAGAAGGGAATTGAAAAGGGGAGTACTTTTTCAATTTCAAACTATTGGATGACCTGTAAAACTATGCATTCCAAAGTTATAGATAAACTGAAGACTGAACCTACGTGTTTTCCCTTATGTCCAGTTACTGGCTGCTATTGACCTTTAATTTTGGGTAATAAGTAACAGTGATACAAAGCCTTTAGAACATTTATACAGTGGTCGTCAAGTTCCAATATTGATTTGTACTGGGACAACTTTGTAAGTGAAAACTATTCTAAATTGACACCATAAATCAATGCAAAGCTAGGAACTAGTTCCTACAACCCACAATAAGTCAACCCAAGATAACAGAATATGATGTTTGAAAGAAAAATAATCAAATAACTAATACAAATAAAGCAAGCACAAACATATAAAAGAAAAAAAAAAGAGCTACTGGAAGATGGTAAATAACTATATATTGAGTTCTTGACCTTCTTCAAAGTCCAGTACTGTACGCACAGTGTATTTATCTTCTCCTGTTACCTATGAAGCGGCTTCATACTGGTCCATATATAGTGTAGAGCAGAACTTGTAGAATGCTACTTTACTAAGGGGTGGCACGATCAGTGCTTGTACAAAGGACCATTTAGACAGCTTTGTTGTTGGGAATAAACAGTTACACACAATCGCTATGGCCATTCACTTCAATACTTCCTGGCATCACATCCATGGTTACATAAGGAGAAATACTACATTTAGTAAGTTTTATGCCTGCACAAAAGATCGACTGCAACTTTCTATAGAACAGACATATGCTAACATTTTTTAATTATCGTATGGTGTACAGTGGCAGATATTAGACCTTTACATTTGGTGCATAAGATATTATAAGGTTTATAGGTGAAACAGTAAAACACAATATGACCTTACAAAAGGACAACTGAACAGTCATATTGACTTTTAATATTTGCTTTTGCTTTTCATGTTTTATTTGTAGAAGGCAGATGTTTATTCTGGATGGTTTCAGAATTATTGTTATCTGGGTGCATTGCAATATAGAGTAAGTTTACATATTCTAAAGTTGTAAACTCACCACAAAATCTGGATCAGTTTCCCAGTCATCACCTCCTGCAACTTCAGTCACTTTTACATTTTGTCCCACGGCAGCTTTCCACATCTATAGTAGATAAAAATAAAGGGTGAGTGCTGTGGTCACCGAAGACCCCTTGTAAAGAATCGGCACTTATCATGGCATACAGACACAATGTTACCTCGAAGATAATAAATACCAGTTACACATGATATGAACAGTAAATACACTTAAAAGACTGACTAAGAATTAAGATGAAGTTCCACCAAGGGATGACCTTGTTTTTCCCCTCAAAGGATTACAGTATGTGTGTATTTATAAGAAGGGTAAAGCTGTCCAGATAAAATGGCTGATATTGGTAATTTTTACTTTTCATCATTTCAAAAGGGTCCACCATTAGTCAGGAGGGCTTTTGTCTGCCAAAAATGTCATTGGCCAGGTTGTTTTCTTTTTTTCAACTGTGTGTATGGAACCGCTGATCATTCACCACACACCTTATCTGCTTGTTTAGTCTGGAATATTGCCGGTGATATTGACCATAAGAACTATACCATGGACAATGAATTGACCCTATTTTGTCACGCTATACAGTATGAACAAATAGCACTTGGGTGTCTCCATAGTAGGGGCCTCTAACACTACATTAGGATGTTTCGTAGCAGGTACTGTTTTCCCCACAGAAAAAACATTTTTGGGGAACTATATGGTTTTGTTATTTGACACTGGTTTTTTAGCCTTAAAGTAACTATAAATTGTTCATTGTTTCACTGTAGCCCTTTCTCACCTCTAAACACATGAGTGAGACCCCCTTCACAACGTTTTGGCCAGATACATGCACAGACTTCTATCCTACCCTGTGTGCACAATATAAATGCTGTCTCTATTACAATAAACCTAACCTTGTCACTTCACCAAATATGCAATGCCGGATGTAAGAGGAAGTTCTAAGCAAACACTGTCTCCTTATATAGCATAGCATATAATCTGTGTAAGCATAGGAAACTGGTTCATTCTAGCTCCACAGCATGTTTCTATTTATGAACGACATCTATTTAAAAAAAAAGAGTCTCATTCAGTCTAAATGAACAATTAAATGGTATATTATAACAATGGTATTCGATTGGCACAGATTTACAGAAGTATAAGTTTGTTCATTACCTTTAATGTAGAAGAAAATGGATAAAACACAAATGATTTTAAGTGTGGCTATTGGTTGACACACATAGGACAAACAGATTAAGAAACGTATAACTGAGTGATGCAACACCTAATAATACAATGGTGTAAATCTAGCTTTGTACAAATAACTACCAATGTAAGAGAAAAGACAAGCCTTTAAAGCATTACTGTCTTTAAAAACAACTTTTCACATGTCAAAAGATGTTGATCGCCCCGCATCTCACCCCTGAGACCCACTGCATACATGAGTTATTAGCCGGGGAAGCGGGTGGAATTGAGCTCCAGGCACGAGATCCATCCATTTGTCAGAGGTGGGTGATCCACATGGTAAGTTGGACATTTGCCTCCTTGTGAGGGGTTAATATCTTTATCATGATTAATATGACATCATAGAGGAAAAACTATAAATACCCCAGCCTCATATACGGTCAGCAATTGCCTTTTAGCCTCTTGAAAATGCTGTTGTTATAGCCAAACATGTTGTGGCGGGCACATGTTTTATTTTAAATTATCATACTCTGGTGTGAAAGTTTCGTAGGTGTGCAGTCTCTGCAATACATTGATATGAATAGTTCATAGAAATACAAGACAGTGCTCAACTTCATCCCATGTGCTGGTACTCGGTAGTAGTGCAGGTGATGGCAATTCCAAAGCTGTTTGTCTTTTTGTTCCCATATGGTCCCATTCACGAGTTTTGTTCAAAAATTCTGACATGAAAATGAAGCCTCTCGGTGCATAATAGAAGAGAATTTGTCTGAAGGACCTGTGGTGATGATGATGTGACAGGAGCGGGTGGGCAGAAGACTGCTGGGAGGCTGGGAATGCCCCTAGTGGACCAAAACATTTCATTTGCATATTTTGATTTTGGGGCATAACTAGGGAACAGGCCCATATAGGAAAAAAAGATAAATAGCTTTAGAACCAGCATCACCGGTATGACAGATTCCCTTTAATGAAAATGGAAAGAGCTGCTCATAAGGTGATGTCTAAGTTCTTGTCTATGCCTGTAGTTTACCCAATAGTTCACTATGTAACTGTAAATATCTTCGATAGCTTGATACATGTCCTACAGCTGATTGATTTAGAACATTTTATAACATATAGCAGTATGTCAGATGCCTCTAGCTGATGACAGTATGGATGGATGGAGGGAATAGGCCACAGGATTAAAAGGGTACTCCGGTGCTTAGACATCTTATCCCCTATCCAAAGGATAGGGGATAAGATGCCTGATCGCGGGAGACCCGCCGCTGGGGACCCCCGTGATGTTGCACGCGACACCACGTTTGTAATCAGTCCCCGGAGCGTGTTCGCTCCGGGTCTGATTACCGGCGACCACAAGGCCGGCGGCGTGTGATGTCACGCTCCGCCCCTCAATGCAAGCCTATGGGAGGGGGCATGACAGCTATCACGCCCCCTTCTGTAGGCTTGCATTGAGGGGCGGAGCGTGACATCACACGGGGGCGGAGGCTTGATGTCAAACACCGCCGGTCTTGTGGTCGCCGGTAATCAGACCCGGAGCGAACACGCCAGCGGCGGGACTCCCGCGATCAGGGATAGGGGATAAGATGTCTGAGCACCGGAGAACCCCTTTAAGTCTCTTCTTGACTTTATAGGGACCCAAATAGCGAGGACCTAGTTTATAACTGGGTATCTTGAACCAGATATATTTAGTTGATAACCAGACTTTGTCACCAGGAGAAAATTCAGGAGGAGGACATCTTTTCTTGTCCGCTTGGAATTTCATGCGAGAAGTAGCATGTAGAAGAGAGCGACGTGTCTTCTGCCAGGTGGAAGAAAAATTCTGCACTTGTACATCAACAGCAGGAACTCCAGAGGAAGAAGATAAGGGGTGAGGAGGATGAGGGTGAAGTCCATAGACCACAAAGAAGGGTGAAGTACCAGTGGAATCGGAATCTTTATGATTGTAGGAAAACTCTGCCCAGGGAAGCAGATCAACCCAGTCGTCTTGACGCGCAGAAATGAAATGGCGTAGATAGTCTCCCAAGATCTGATTCACCCTCTCAACCTGTCCATTGGATTGAGGGTGGTAAGCAAAGGAAAAATCCAGCTTAACTTGAAGGCGTGAGCAGAGGGCCCATCAGAACTTAGAGATGAATTGGACACCATGGTCAGATATTATATGGGAAGGAAGGAAGCGAAAGATATCCTGAAGAAAAGCTTAGCAAGCTGTGGTGCAGAAGGAAGTCCGAGTAACTGTAGAAAATGAGCCATTTTGGGAAATCGATCTACTACCACCCAGATGACTGTATTGCCACGGGAAGATGGAAGGTGGGTAATGAAGTCCATGGAAATATTTGTCATGGGAAGCTCTGGAACTGGCAAGGCTGAAGAAGTCCCACTGGTTTGGAATGAGGGATCTTGTCCCGAGCACAGACTGAGCAGGATCGGACAAAATCAATGACATCCCGTTTTAAGGTAGGCCACCAGTATTGTCTGAAGATGAGCTGTAGGGATTTACGAATACTGGGATGGCTGGCCAGAAGAGAAGAATGTCCCCATTTCAAGACTTGGAGCTTCATACGGGGAGATATGTAAGTCTTTCCGGGAGGCAGACGCTGAAGACTTGCAGGTGCTGCAGAGATGAGACGTTCAGGAGAAATAATATGCTGCGGAGGAGATTCATGGTCATGCATGGACCTGGAAAGGGCATCTGCTCATAAATTATTTTCCGCAGGACGGAAGTGGTTGTAGAAGTCGAATCTGGAGATAAATAAAGACCACCAAGCCTGCTGTGGTTTGAGTCTATTGGCTGTCTGAAGATAGAGCAAATTTTTGTGGTCTGAATAAATATTGACAGGATGTACAGAGCCTTCCAAGAGGTGATGCCATTCTTCTAACGCCAACTTAATGGCCAAGAGCTCGCGATCTCCGATGGTATCATTTTTTCCCGCAGGGGAGAAGGTTTTAGAGAAAAATCTGCAGGTTAAAGTTTTCCCCTTACTAGACATTTGTGTTAACACTGCACCTGCTCCAACTGAAGAAGCATCCACTTCCAAGATAAATGGTTTGTTAGGATCCGGTCTAGATAGAACAGGAGCAGATGCAAAGGTGGACTTTAACTGTTAGAACACTTCTTCATCCTCCGGAGTCCAGACTTTTGGATTAGCAATCTTTTTGGTGAGTGCAACAATGGGAGCAACCAGAGTGGAGTAGTGAGGAATGAATTGCCGATAGTAATTGGTAAAGCCGAGGAAGCGGTGAATCGCTTCCAGACCAGTATGTTGTGGCCAGTCCAGAACTGTGGATAACTTGTTGGGATCCATTTGAAGACCTTGACTGGTAACAATATAGCCCAGAAAAGGGAGGCAGGTCTTTTCAAAAGTACCTTTCTCCAGTTTAGCGTAGAGAGGATTTTCACGGAGACACTGTAACACTTGGCGGAGGTGAAAGCAATGAGTCTGGACATTGGGCGAGTAAATGAGTATGTCATCCAAATAAACAACAACACAGGAGTACAGGAGGTCACGGAAAATATAATTGACGAATTCCTGGAAGACTGCTGGAGCATTTTAGAGTCCAAAGGGCATCACTAGATATTCGAAATGTCCGTCACGAGTATTAAACACAGTCTTCCATTCATCCCCTTCACGTATACAAATCAGATTATAGGCCCCACAAAGGTCTAGTTTAGAGAAAATCTTGGCACCTCGCAGACGATCACATAACTCAGAGATTAAAGGAAGTGAGTAGCGGTTCTTTACTGTAATTTTATTCAAACCTCGGTAGTCAATGCATGGTCGCAATGACCCGTCTTTTTTTTCCACAAAGAAGAAGCCGGCTCCGGCAGGGGAAGAGGACTGATAAATCCCTTCTGAAGGTTCTCCTTGATGTAATTAGACATGACCAGAGTTTCTGGAACAGACAAAGGGTAGATTCTGCCCCTGGGAGGTGTGGTGTTGGGTAGCAAGTCAATTGGACAATCGTAGGGACGATGCGGTGGTAACACTTCGGCTTGCTTTTCACTGAAGACATCAGCATAGTCCTGAAGAAAGGAAGGCAAACCGGGCATAGGACAAGATGATGGTTCCATATGTGGATACAGTGGTTATTGCAATGCGGACTCTAGCGAAGAACTTCTCCAGTTTTCCAATTCAGCTGCGGAGCATGGAGTTGCAACCACGGTAGGCCAAGCAAAAGAGGAGAAGTACAATGTGGGAGAACATGGAAGGACAAATTCTCCATATGTGAGTCTCCAACCTGCATAGACAATGGTTCTGTGCGATATAGCCAGTCTTAGTCCAGTCTTTCACCATTGACCGTAAAGATGTACAGAGGCTTTAACAGGCGGGACACCGGCAGACGATGCCTATGTACTAGGGAAGCATCAATAAAATTTCCTGCGGAGCTAAAGTCCAAAAAGGCAAGAATGGTGATGATCTCTTTCGAGGGTAGGAAAAGCTGGACCGTCATATTTAAGCATGGAAAGGTGATATTCACACCTAGGGAAACCTCTCCCACAAACCCTAGGTGCGAGCGTTTCCCTGTGACTGAGGACGCAGAGGACAATCTTGATTTGACTTGATAATCCTCTCTTGAAGATGGCACAAAAAGCTTCATCATTCCATGCTAACTCCGCTGGGTACAAAACCCAATGGCATACTCTCCCAGAGAGGAGTTTCCCTGAGTAAGACTCAGCAATGCCGTCTCAGCGGAGGAAGCTTGAGCAGGTTCTTCGAAGACACCCCGTTATTCGGTGAGAAACACCTGGAGATTGGTTGTGAGGGCATCCCTGCGATCCCAAAGCAGAGTTGCCCAGGCCAAAGCCCTTCCAGTTAAAAGACTGAGGATGAAAGCCACCTTTGCTCGTTCTGTAGGGAAATTATCCACCATGAGCTCAATGAGCATGGAGTAACAAAACCACGACAGGACTTGGGATCCCCCTCATATTTCTCGGGAAGAGACAGACGGAATCTTGATCCGGAGATGACTGCAGGAGCGGGAGGTGCCACCGGAGCAGAAGGAGGTTGTGGTTGTGGTGGTTGTTGCTGTGCAGTTAGCAACTGCTGCATCATGGTGGATAACTGGCTCAACTGCTGTGCCTGCTGGGCCAACTGCTGTGACTGGAGTGCCACGATGGAAACGAGATCCGGACTATCAGGCAGAGGAACCCCAGGGGGATCCTTGGCCGGATTTTACTGTAATGGAGTAGGATGTGGATCCTCTTACCTGTGTGGCTGATGACTCGGACCGTATCGGGGAGCAGAGACTAAGGTGCCGCTGGTCTTCACCAGAGTCTGCTGCAAGGCAGGATGGGCTTGCTGTGGCAGGTGACACCCAGGTCTCTACCTCCGACACGGCTCGACCACACAGGTAGCTGGGCAAGGCGAGGTACCGAAGGATAAGGCAGTAGCGTAGTCAAATGTAGCAGAAGGTCAAGGCAGGCGGCAAAGGTACGGAGTCTAATAACGTGGCAGAAGGTCTGGAAACACGGGTAAGGCTAACAGACTATAAGGGTTGCTTAATCTCAGGCTAGGGGCACTGAAGATCTGGCAGGGAAGTGTGGGAGGGGCAGGGACTTAAAATGTGGTGTCTGGTGCCAACACTATTTATGAGCGCACTGGCCCTTTAAATTTCAGAGCTCCGGCACGCGTGCCCTAGGAGATGGGGACGCGCACGCTGGAGCTGAGACACAGAGGCAGCGGAGCGAGGTGAGTGACGGGCTGGGATTCGCATGTGGGCGCGTCCCCCGATGCGAATCCCAGCCCCGCCGACAGACACCTAGACACTGCGCTCATGGCCGAAGCTTGCAGCCGGAGCAAAGAGCGTAACAATAACAATTCCACTTTTTCACTTAATATGTTTCAGTATGTGGAATATGAGGTGTTTATACATACAATGCATTCATATGTAGAGCAGAATAAAAATTCCATGTGGACCATGAAGGAATAATAAAAAACACCAGTGGCCATTTCTCAATAAGTCTATGAGGGGGAAGGGAAGTGACAATTTACTAGGGCGGTTAACAGAGTGAACCTTATTCATACTGCAAGATCGTCTAAAGTTTGTGTTTCATACTGAGCTATTATTATACCTGATGTCTCTGGCTTCTTACACTAGCGCCCACATTCGCTGCTACAAAATGTTCTCACCGGTGATTGATGTATAACCCTAGGAATCCATTTCCATAACAACACACTTTGGTAATAGGCTGTAGCATAAGGTCTGAAAGTCTGAGCTGCTGAGAATGTTCCTAGCTATTTGTCTGCGTCATAACATATTTTACTTTATAGGAACCTGTCGTAAGTTATTACTTCTATTATTTAAGGGAAGTCATCATTTAAAGACATGTCAACATTTGGGTATAAAATCGAATCTCCGCGGGCATCTGCCCACCCTGCTGTGCTTTATTGACAGGTCTCTTCTTTCTTGTGTAAAGTGAGAGACCTAGCCAAGTGAGGTGGAGGGACACAAACCCAGATAAATCTTTGCCTTGTTTCCAGTGTTTTATTTAAAAAAGGGGTTATGCAGGATTAGAGAAACATGACTGCTTTCCAAAATCAGCACCACTCGTGTCCTGTTTTTGTGTGTGGATTCGCAGTTTAGTTCCATTAAAGTGAAGGGAGATGAGTTGTAATACTGCACATAACCTGAGAACAGGTGTGGTGCTGTTTTTGTAAGAAAGCAGTAATATTATTCTGTTCCTGGATCACCCATTTGAGAGTTCATTGATTTCTTCCTTTTAGTGTTTTATGATATTGACTAGACACCATTATCTTTAATCTATATATCTCTTATCTCTTTGTACAAGTTAACATTTAGCATCATGGTGTATTTACATTGCTACAAACTACAAGGAGAGAAGATTATATATTTTTTTAGTATCCTTTTGTTAAAAAAAAACAACCCTCCCCCAACATATGTGCCAATGTCATAGTGCCCTGGCCGCTCCTACACAGACTGCTATTGTTTAACCCTGTACTTGCTATGACACGTGAGGAGAGTAACAGGGATACAGGCGGACAATTACTTACCGTGTTCACCGGCAATTTTGTTTCTGTAAATTGTTTCGTCTCGTTAGTATGCAATATATATGTTTCTTTCTTTTTTTGCTATGTAGGTGGTTAACTGTTCCGTCTTTATAGATTTCCTGCTGTCATAGTTCCTTTCTTACGTGAAGTGCCTGTAAAAATTCACTTCCTCCTCTGTGGTTTCTTTTTGCAGTGTTGAAAATCATTGAACGCTTCCCCTTACATGTTTAACCTTTATTATTAGCACAACCCACTCAAATGAATAACCAACAGTATTCAGTGAAAAAAGCACCTTTTACCAGACGGCCCACTGAAATGTATGTAGCCACTGTAACGACATTTATTTATAACCGGCATCCCCAATCCCAGCAGTGGAAACCCACCTTATGGACCCCCAATGATAAAGAGGTTGTTTCTGTAGAGTGCACTAAGGTTTTTTGTAAGCCCCATTTAATTAGATGGAACAGACACAAAAGTTTCTTCAAAAAATAACATATTATAAGCATTATGTACAAACTGATAGATGTTATTATTTTGTATGTATTGAGCTATAGCATTTTTGGAAAATTTCCTTAGTTGAATTGGTTTTACCCTGTTTTTGTGGTGTGATTTTTGACACAATTTGTCGCATTTGCTATTTGGAGGCTTTTCATTACCACTTTTGCTTTCCATGCTTTTTGTGTAGCTATGCCATAGTCTGATTAACTTTTTGCAGCAGCAGAAGATCATTACTGAGGCAAATAAACAAGGCAGCAAATCAGAATGAGGTGATAATAATCGGGGACTTTAACTATCCTGATATATCCTGATAGAAACAGGTTTCTGACTATAGCTAAAGACAATTATCTGTCCCAAATGGTGCAGGGCCCTACCAGAGGGGGCGCTCTACTGGATTTTATATTAACCAACAGACCTGACAGAGTAATTAATGTGCAAGTAGAAGGACACCTAGGAAATAGTGATCATAATATAATACTTTATTATTATATTTTTTTTTTATTAATTGCTGTTTATTGAATATATATATAAATAAGAATTGTCCTGGCAATTAATTGCGTTTAATATTTTGTTTAGAAAAAGGAGAAGCCTGGAACATGTTTGTAGAGGAAAACGATTCCTGGGATAACAAATCTCAGTTTGCAGCATTGCTGCCCTGCTACATTATAACTTGTTCTTCAATAAGGGAATTTCTCCAGGGGCCACAAAAACAATGAACTTTAGGAAGGCAAAGTTCAATCAACTCAGAGAAGCCCTTAAAGGGGTACTCCGGTGCTTACACATCTTTTCCCCTACGGTCGACCGTAATCAGACCCGGAGCAAACACGCTCCGGGGACTGATTACAAACGGGATGCCGCGTGCATGATCACGGGGGTCCCCAGCTGCGGGACTCCTGCGATCAGGCATCTTATCCCCTATCCTTTGGATAGGGGATAATGGAGGGGCAAGCTGTGCATAACTAGCTTGCCCCCTGACTGGTGAGCAGTTAAGGGGTTAAGAAATATACAGGCAAGGTTTTTAGCCCCCTCCCCCGCCCGTAAAAACTTGTTGGTAACTATAGTGGTATGTCCCATGGGTGGGGGGGGGGGGAGTGCACCAATCAGGGGTTTAATAGGTTCCCGGGCTTTCAGGGGCCCTCCCCTGGGTATGTACAGCTGTGCTGCCTCCCTTCCCCCCTCAATCTGCCCAGGACCCGGAGTTTTGACTGCTGGCTGGTATGTGTCTTCCTTTTATTTGTGGCCTGGATGGAGCAGGAGGGTGAGGGCTGGCATGCTCCCTTGTGGCTGAGCTGGCCTCCCCTCCTGTTGCACCCGAGGTGGGTTCGGGAGGCTGGCGGACCTCTCACAGTCCCGCACTCCTACCCACTATGGCCCCTGTGAGCCCAGTCCCGCCCGTTCCTTTTGCTCTCGTCCCTGCCCGTGGCCAAAGCCCTCTCCCCTGCCTATGCCTGTATCCCTCCCTCAGGGTGTGCTCCTTATGAGCATGCTCTGCTGTTTTCTTTGTCCTTGTCCCCCCCCCCCGTTTCTTTTTCCTCTTTGCCGTCCCCTCCTTCCCCCCCCCCCCCTGTTCCCCTCCGTCTCTTTCCCCCCCTGGCTCTGGAGGCAGCGGCCCCTGGGGGGCTGCTGCTGTTTTAACTCCCTATGCGCAAATGGACGCTTATTAACGTCCATTTGCACGCCTTCAGATATAACGCGCGCTCACAAGGTGAGCGCGCATTATATCCGTGGGTCCCGGTTGCTCTTAGCAACCAGGACCCATGCTACGCCGGACATCGCCAATCGGGCAGATGTCTGGCATTACATCTTCAGACGCAGCGATCTAAGTTCATCGCCGCGTCTGAAGGTGTACTTTCAATCATCCAGGCTGCTCAGTCGGGCTGACGGGGACAATCGCGATCTAATCGCGTTGTCCCGGTCAGCTGGGACGCAGCAGGAGGGTCACTTACCTGCCTCCTGCGCATCCGCTCATTGATTGATTGCTCCAAGCCTGAAATTCAGGCTTGAGCAGTCAATCGTTGATGGCACCGATCATTGCCATGTTAACACATGGCAAGTGATCGGTGTTAGGAGCAGTGTGTGCAAGGTTATGGCTCCTATGGAGCTATAACCTTGCAAAAAATAAATTAATTAATTTAAAAAAATAAAATAAAATAAACCGATAAAGGTCATTTAACCCTTCAATAATAAAAGTTTGGTTTCCCCCCTTTTCCCCATCCAAAAAAACAAAAAACTAAAAAAAAGTAAATATATAAATAAATAGAAATAAATAAATATATATATATATTAATTTAAAAAAATATATATACCGTATTTATCGGGGTATACCACGCACCGGCCTATAACACGCACCCTCATTTTACCAAGGATATTTGGGTAAAAAAAGTTTTTTACCCAAATATCCATGATAAAATGAGGGTGCGTGTGTGCGCATGTATACCCCGATATACCCCCAGGAAAGGCAGGGGGAGAGAGGCCGTCGCTGCCCGCTTCTCTCCCCCTGCCTTTCCTGGGGTCTAGAGCGCTGCTGTCGGCTCTTTTCACCCCCTGGTTATCGGCGCCGCTGCCCGTTCTGTCCCCCTGACTATCCGTGCCGGCGCCGATAGCCAGGGGGAGAGAAGCGGCGCCGACAGCCAGGGGGAGAGAAGGGGCAGCGGCACCCATTGCCGGCGACGCTGCCCCGTTGCCTCCCCCCATCCCCGGTGGCATAATTACCTGAGTCGGGTCCGCGCTGCTCCAGGTCTGAGTCGGGTCCGCGCTGCTCGGGTCCGCGCTGCTCCGCTGCTCCAGGCCTCCGTCGTTGCTATGCGCTGAACGGCGCGGCGCATGACGCCAGAGCGCCGCGCCGTGCATAGCAACGACGCTGGGGCCAGCGTCGTTTCTATGCACGGCGCGGCGCTCTGACGTCATGCGCCGCGCCGTTCAGCGCATAGCAACGACGGAGGCCTGGAGCAGCGGAGCAGCGCGGACCCGACTCAGGTAATTATGCCACCGGGGATGGGGGGAGGCAACGGGGCAGCGGCGCCGGCAATGGGTGCCGCTGCCCCTTCTCTCCCCCTGGCGCCGATAACCAGGGGGTGAAAAGGGCCGACAGCAGCGCTCTAGACCCCAGGAAAGGCAGGGGGAGAGAAGCGGGCAGCGACGGCCTCTCTCCCCCTGCCTTTCCTGGGGGGGTATCGGCGTATAACACGCACACAGACTTTAGGCTAAAAATTTTAGCCTAAAAAGTGCGTGTTATACGCCGATAAATACGGTATATATATATATAGAGAGAGAAATAAAAAAATATATAAATAAAAAAAATAAAAAAATAAAAATAAATAAATAAAAGTGTGTATGTATATATATGTATAACTAAAAAAAAAAAAATTCTGTGTTGCAGACATGCACGTATGTGGTATCTCCGCATGCGTGCATGTCTGGGGAATAACAATATGTCGTCGTGTCTATGGCGTGCACGCAAATATAAATAAATGAATAAACTAAATAAAATAATTTTACATTAAAAGAAATAAATATTAAATTTCACTATACACGTGAAATACATAATGAATAATATTGGTAATCTAATACACATATGACATTTCTGTTTAGCTTATTCGATCAATTTTTCTACCGTATGTATTCATAAACGGCGTTCACAAAAAAAAAAAAAAAATAACTATCCGAGAAAATGTCAAGGGTACTGCAGGCTTTTTCGGGTAACGGCGCAAACTATTTGAGCTCTCAGATCGTCCCCTCTCATTTACCCAGCTTCTCACCCCGCTCACGCTGGCACCTCTCCCCTTACCCCCCTGCCCACTGCGTCTGCAGGCTTTTTCGGGTAACGGCGCAAACTATTTGAGCTCTCGGATCGTCCCCTCTCCTTTACCCAGCTTCTCACCCCGCTCACGCTGGCACCTCTCCCCTTACCCCCCTGCCCACTGCGTCTGCCCCCCCCATCACCTCTCCACCCCGTGTTCCCAACCCCCCCCCCCCCTGCTGCCGCTGCTGTCCTTCTTCCTCCTGCCTCTCCAATGTCCCCCATGGAGGGGTAGTGAGTGTGGTGGCGGAGTACCCGCGACCCGGCGGTCTCCGGCGTGCCTTGTCCCATGCCTGTGGCGGTGGTGAAGTGGTTCTTCCAGCTGTTGGCTTCTCCATCTTCTGGAATTGGTGAGTGTTCTGATGCGGGGCTTGGCCCCTTCCCCGGTTAGTGTGGTTATGGCTGCGTTCTGTGCAGTGTTCGTCCTTTTGTTTCTGTGTGTATGTTGAGTTTGGTCTCTGGTTGGGAGTTGGCTACGTCTCTTCTTGGCAGGGTGCTTTGGTAGGGTATCGTTTTCTGCCTTGGGTGAGTGCTCTTTTGGCCTTACGCTCTGGGTGGCCGGGGTTTGGCGGACTTGGCTCCTGAGGCTTGTTCCTTATCCTGATTCAGTGGGTGCCTCCCAGTTACGGTTTTGTTTCTTTTGGTTTTCTCCCCCTTTGTTTGGTTTATCTCTCCGTATTTTCCTAATCTCTGGTAGGCATGGGACTTCTGTTTGTCGTTTTGGGTGCTTTAGCTGATGTGTTCGGTGGTCGCTTGAGTCTCCGGGGGTAGGTTCGCATGAGTCTCTGTTTGCCTTGCCTTGTGAGTTCTTCTGTTCGTGGTGGTATTCCGGAGGGTGATTCTCCTATGCTCTGCACTTGTGGGGGTGTGGTTTGTTTGTTGCAAGGCTGACACGCAAATTGTGAAGCGTTCCATATTTGGTGCTAACTTCGGCAGCACATATGTTAAAATTGGAACAATACTGAGTAGATTAACATGGGTTTCGCATGCCGCGTTGGCGTTGGTCTGCTGCTTTCCTGTGGTCGGGGTGTGATTGCGTTTTCTCTGTTTTGGTTTCTTCGGGGCTCGCTAGGTGCCCTGGTTACGGTCCTTGCTGGTTTCCTGATTGTTCCACGTGGAATATTGTTCCGGACTGAGTTTTTTCCTCCAGGTTGTCTCTGGCCGCCGAGGGTGTGTGGTATCTGTGCCCCCGCATCTGTGCCCCCGCATTTGTGCCCCGGGTGCGCTAAGGGCTGACGTTTCGGCTGGTTGGGGTTTTTCATGTGTCGTGCAGTGGACAGGCCTGCTTTCTGTCCCCCGTTGCAGCTCACGGGAAGCTCGCTCTGTTTCCGGATGTGGCCGGTTTGATTGGTTGTTGGTGTGGTTTGGTTTCCCAGTGGTGCTGCTGGGTGGTTTAGCCCTGGGTCTTGGTAGTCAGTGGGTTTCTGCCATGCTTGGGTTTTGTTTGCGCTTTTGCCTTGGTATTGGTTGTGGGACTTTGGGTGCTTGCTGCGGCAGCTCATGTTCTGGACTTGTAACGATACTGTGTGGGTTGGCTTGGCCCCTGCGCTTGGTAGCGCTCTAATTTGGTGTTACTTTTTTTATTTTCTGGGGTGCTTTGAGTGATCGTGGCGTGTTGTCGGTCTGACATTCGGGGAGTTGTCACTGATTTTACTCTTATGGATTTCTTCTTGTGTTCGGCTTGTTGTGCCTAGTGCTTCGCTGTTTGGGGTTACGATTTATTTTGGGACTGTACTCCCTGGGGTCGGTATTGGGTGTTGATGCTTTGTCCCGTTTTTCTCTGGCAGTGGTTCCAGAGGTTGCTCCCTCGGGCGGAGTCGGAAGGTTTGCCTGTGTGGCTGGCCCGTGGGTCATCGTGGAGTGTGGTGTGTATTTCTTGGTCCGCTTTGGTGGCTCCTGCGACTTGGTCACACTCACGGTAAGGTGTTTGCGAGTGGTTGGTGGTGTGGAGGATAGGGGATTTGTTTTTCGTACCTGGAATGCCCTTTGTAGTAACCTTCCGGGCTCTGATGTTTATTCCTATTTCGTTTTCATAGGATGTGATGACGGAAGTTGACTGCTGTGTCACCTCTCCAAGGAGGTTCGAGATTTGGGCTGTGTTCTCTGTGCATCCAAATAACATTCTTAGTACATGACGCCGGGTATCTTCACCTGTTCATGTGGATCACCTTCTATTAAAAAAAAAAAAAAAGGAGAAAAAACAGGTGGGTGGCTTTCCCACTGTGCTGTAACCCAGTGGGGTGCGGTTGGCGCATGGCGGGGGGTAATTTTTTCTTTTCTACTTTGCGGTTGGTGGGATGTTGGTGTGTACCTATGGGCTGGGCCCGCGAGTGGGTGGCCTTGCAGTCGGCGACCGGTTTTTCCTATCGGTTTTGGGTCACTTGGTGGCAGCTGCGGGTCGGATTTTTGGTTCGGACTTTTGCATCGTTTTGCTCATTCGAGGTTTGCGCTGGCTTTTTTCGGGGCTATGTGGATGGGGCACTTCCTTTCTCCTCATCTGGGACTGGGGTGTCTGTTTTTTGGGTGCCTATTTTGTGCAATTCGCGAAACAGTAAAAAAAAAAATATATATATAAATAATAAATAAATAAAAAGTTAAAGGCCCCCTTTTTTGTCCGAGACTGCTTCGGCGTTCCAGGTAGCGCAGCTTGTGCTGCATGGGGGTCAGCGAATGACTGTTTTTTCGGGTTGTCCTCCTATTGCTTGACGGGGCGGCTGTGGGGCGCCCCCCCCCTTTTTTCTTTTTTGCTCCCCGCCCCCGATTATTCAGTTTCGAGTTTTTTGTCATTTTTGGGTTTTGTTTTTCTTTGATAGGATGGGGTGTTGTGAGTTTGAGATTCGCCCTCTTTTGTATCGGGGCCAGCGGAGATGGCTTGGTTTCCGGAGAGGGTAGCGCAGCGCGTGGGGCGCTGGCGTTCTGCATGTTGCGTTGCTATTTTGGCCCAGTTTGATGTTTCCCATATGTGTTATGTTTTGCGAGCGGTTTTCCGCAAGGTGGTGCGAGTGCTGCGGCTCTCTTCGGTGTATGGGTGAGTCTGCGAGATGTGTTCGCACAAGAGTTATTAAAAAAAAAAAGGATTAATAAATAAAATGAATACAAATTCATATAAGTAATGGGTCTTGGCGGCAGGTACCTCGGTTTTCCTGGAGAGGAAATGTGTTGGGCGGATTTCCTGGAGAGGACATGTGTTGGGCGGATTTCCTGGAGAGGACATGTGTTGGGCGGATTTCCTGGAGAGGAAATGTGTTGAGCGGATTTCCTGGAGAGGAAATGTGTTGAGCGGATTTCCTGGAGAGGAAATGTGTTGAGCGGATTTCCTGGAGAGGAAATGTGTTGAGCGGATTTCCTGGAGAGGAAATGTGTTGAGCGGATTTCCTGGAGAGGAAATGTGTTGAGCGGATTTCCTGGAGAGGAAATGTGTTGAGCGGATTTCCTGGAGAGGAAATGTGTTGAGCGGATTTCCTGGAGAGGAAATGTGTTGAGCGGATTTCCTGGAGAGGAAATGTGTTGAGCGGATTTCCTGGAGAGGAAATGTGTTGGGTGTGTCCGGGGGGCTGAGGTGGCCCCAGGTGTTGGCTATCCAGTATCTCTTGGGTGGGGGTCGGAGCCCAGTGTAGGGCTAACTGGTCTCCTCCGTGGCGGTAAGAAGACGGTGAAAGCGGGGTCAACCCGGGGTAGACCTCCACACAGGACAGTGTGGCAGCACCTCTCGGGTTGGCAAGAAGCCAATCGGTGTCTTTGTTACAGTTAAATTGTTATTTATATAAGTAATTTTATAAATAAAGCTGTGGCTGATCCCCACCCATAAAATAGTTGAATTGTTGTTGTGTCAGTTATTATTTAATTAATTATTGTAATAATGGGGAGGGGTAGTTATAGCCTGCTAGGAGCTAATTGGGTCTCAACAGTCTGGAGGGGCAAGCTGTGCATAACTAGCTTGCCCCCTGACTGGTGAGCAGTTAAGGGGTTAAGAAATATACAGGCAAGGTTTTTAGCCCCCTCCCCCGCCTGTAAAAACTTGTTGGTAACTATAGTGGTATGTCCCATGGGTGGGGGGGAAGGAGTGCACCAATCAGGGGTTTAATAGGTTCCCGGGCTTTCAGGGGCCCTCCCCTGGGTATTTATAGCTGTGGTGCCTCCCTTCCCCCCTCAATCTGCCCAGGACCCGGAGTTTTGCCCTCCCTCCCTTTTTTGTATCTCTGTTTATTGTAAGTCACAGCTTGGCGGTAAGAAGACGGTGAAAGCGGGGTCAACCCGGGGTAGACCTCCACACAGGACAGTGTGGCAGCACCTCTCGGGTTGGCAAGAAGCCAATCGGTGTCTTTGTTACAGTTAAATTGTTATTTATATAAGTAATTTTATAAATAAAGCTGTGGCCGATCCCCACCCATAAAATAGTTGAATTGTTGTTGTGTCAGTTATTATTTAATTAATTATTGTAATAATGGTGAGGGGTAGTTATAGCCTGCTAGGAGCTAATTGGGTCTCAACAGTCAGATGTGTAAGCACCAGAGTCCCCCTTTAACAATATAAAATGTCCTCAAAAACAAGAATACTGACACTAAATGGGAGACTTTTAAAAATATCTTAAATTCTCACTGTAAGATGTATATACCTTATGAGAATAAAAGGGTCAGAAATAAAAGAAAACCAATATGAATGAATACGAACGTTAAGGGGGCAATAAATGACAAAAAAAAGCATTTAAACTACATTTAAACTACTAAAACAGGACGGCAGTGAAGAAGCATTAAACAACTATAGAGAAAATTTTTAAATATGTAAAAAACACATAAAAGCCACAAAAATAGAGACAGAAAGACTCATTGCCAAAGAAAGTAAAACTAACCCCAAAATGTTCTTTAACTATATAAATAGCAAAAAGGTCAAAAGGGAAAGCGTAGGCCCTTTAAAAAATGATGAGGAAGAAATTATTAACGGGGATCAGGAAAAAGTAAATGTATTAAATAAATTCTTCTCCACTGTATTCACGGAGGAAAAGGAAATGCCAGGTAAAATACAGCGAGATAAGGTAAACTCCCCAGTACAGGTCACTTGTCTAACCCAGGAAGAAGTACAGTGCTGCCTACAAAAAAAATCAAAATAGACAAATCACCAGGTCCAGATGGCATTCACCCCCGTGTGCTGAAGGAATTAAGTAATGTAATAGACAGACCCCTATTTTTAATATTCAGGGACTCTATAGTGACAGGGACTGTTCCCCAGGACTGGCGCATGGCAAATGTGGTGCCAATATTTAAAAAGGGGACAAAAGGTGACCTCAGGAATTATAGACCTGTTAGTTTAACCTCCGTTGTAAGTAAATTGTTTGAGGGTTTTCTAAGACATGCTATTTTGGAATATCTTGATAAAAAATAAATGTATGATCCCACATCAGCATGGCTTTATGAGGGATCTGTCCTGTCAAACTAACCTGATCAGCTTTTATGAGGAGGTGAGCTCCAGACTGGACCAGGGGCAACCGCTGGATGTCGTATATCTGGATTTTTCCAAAGCATTTGATACGGTGCCACATAAAAGGTTGGTGCATAAAATGAGAAGGATTGGGCTGGGGGAGAATGTGTGTAAGTGGGTAAGTAACTGGCTCAGTGATAGGAAACAGAGGGTGGTTATGAATGGTATTTATTCTGATTGAGTGACTGTTACTAGTGGGGTACCACAGGGGTCCATCTTGGGTCCTGTCCTATTAAATATATTCATTAAAGGGGTACTCCCGTGGAAAGCTTTTTTTTTTTTTTTAAATCAACTGGTGCCAGAAAGGTAAACAGATTTGCAAATTACTTCTATAAAAAAAATCTTAATCCTTCCAGTACTTTTTAGGGGCTGTATACTAAAGAGAAATCCAAAAATGAAATGCATTTCCTCTGATGTCATGACCACAGTGCTCTCTGCTGACCTCTGCTGTCCATTTTAGGAACTGTCCAGAGCTGGAGAAAATCCACATAGCAAACATATGCTGCTCTGGACAGTTCCTAAAATGGACAGCAGAGGTCAGCAGAGAGCACTGTGGTCATGACATCAGAGGAAATGCATTTCATTTTTGGATAGCCTTAAGTATACAGTCCCTAAAAAGTATTGGAAGGATTAAGATTTTTTTTATAGAAGTGATTTAAAAATCTGTTTAACTTTCTGGCACCAGTTGATTTAAAAAAAAAAAGTTTTCCACGGGAGTACCCCTTTAATGACCTTGTAGAGGGGTTGAATAGTAAAGTAGCAATCTTTGCAGATGATACTAAACTCTGTAAAGAGGTAAACACTATAGAGGACAGTGCATTGTTACAAATGGATCTGGATAGGTTGGAGGTTTGGGCTGGGAAGTGGCAGATGTTCACTGGTTCAACACTAATAAATGTAAGGTAATGCACATGGGGAAGAAAAATCCGGGCTGGGATTTTGTATTAAATGGGAGAACACTTGGGACGACTGACATGGAAAAGGACTTGGGAGTCTTAATTAACAGTAAATTTAGCTGTAGTGACCTGTGTCGGGCAGCTGCTGCCAAGGCTAATAAAATCATGGGGTGCATCAATAGGGGCATAGATGCCCACGACAAGGAAATACTTCTACCGCTGTACAAATCACTAGTCAGACCACACATGGAATACTGTGTACAGTACTGGGCACCAGTGTACAAGAAAGATATAGTGGAGCTGGAGAGGGTTCAAAGACGGGCAACCAGGGTAATACGGGGAATGGGAGGACTACAGTACTTAGAAAGATTATCAGAATTAGGGTTATTTAGTTTAGAAAAAAGTAGGCTTAGGGGCGACCTAATAACTATGTATGAATATATCAGGGGACAGTACAGAGATCTCTCCCATGATCTATTTACACCCAGGACTGTATCAATAACAAGGGGGCAACCTCTACGTTTAGAGGAAAGAAGGTTTCTACACCAGCACAGACGGGGGTTCTTTACTGTAAGAGCAGTGAGACTGTGGAATTCTCTGCCTGAGGAGGTGGTCATGATGAACTCTGTAAAAGAGTTCAAAACGGGTCTGGATGCATTTTTGGAGAATAATAACATCACCGGTTATGTATACTAGATTTATAGGGACAGAAGGTTGATCCAGGGATTTATTCTGACTGCCATATTTGGAGTCGGGAAGGAATTATTACCTCTAGTATGAGGGTTTTTTCCCTTCCTCTGGATCAACTCAGTAGGGACTCATTAGGGATATAGGTTGAACTTGATGGACTCTGGTCTTTTTTCAACCTTATGAACTATGTTACTATAAATTTATCATGTGAAAACTGGCCTGGCTTACAAAACTGGCTGTGGAGAGCATTTGTAAACAGTTGCACATTTTGGAGCAACAGGATAAAAAGGAGTAACCATACAATAAGTAATAAAAAAAATTAAAAAAAAGAGTACCAGCACCATATTTATCACATGCCATGCAACCATGTAATAACTTTAGTGCACATACACTTTAGTACTTTACCACCACACAAATTAGAGCACAACTGTCATCACTTTTTTACCCCCCTCAGACTAATACCATGTTATTATTGATGACCAGAAATGAAATGCAGCCATACTTTTGTTGGCGCTTTTCCATCTTTTATAGCTTTTAAAATAATTTTATTATGTGGTCAGCCACAGTTAGATGTGGTACGCAAAGCCCCGCCGCCGCCACGCCTATCCCATCTATGTCAGCGCTGGTACCGCTGTGCGATACACACACAGGTCCTCAGCGCATGTGCACCTGCTGCTACCGACGTGCGCGCGACCTTCCCGGTCACATCTGTAACAACAGGGGTGCATATACGCTGTGGACCTGTGTGCGTATCACACAGCAGTCCCAGTGCTGACATAGATGGAATAGGCGTGGTGGTGGCGGGGCTTTGCGAACCCCGGCCACACTTATCCGACTGTGGCAGACCGCAGAATAACAAGTTTTTAAAAGCTATATAAGATGGAAAAGCGCCTACAAAGGTATGGCTGCTTTTAGTTTATGGTCATCAGTAATAACATGGTAGTAGTCTGGGGGGGGGGGGGGGTAAAAAGTTATGACAGTTGTGCTTTAAAGGAAAAAGGAAAAGGAAAAAATTATCCACCTGAACCTCCTTTGATAAATCCCAGGATGAGCAAAGATTTATGTGAATAAATGACAAGTTATACTGAACTTTTGTCCCAATGCTATATATCAATCACCACCTCTACGATTTGAGGTTAGAAGTAAAACATAATTTTAAAACTTTTCAAACAATCATCAGCTAATAGACAGGTGTCATTTGTTTTATCTCCCTATCAGCTTTCTGTCCATATCTGCAGCTCTGAGCCTGATGTAGAGTTCACAGAGTCTCCTAAAGGGAATGTGGCACCATTTTTTTTTTTTTAATAAATAAAATTATTATATCAATATAAAGCATTTCATGTATGTATTTAGTTTTAGGACAATGTAGTTTTAATGTTATTTATAAATAAAATGTGTACTGGGGGCTGCCATTACTGTAGCCTCTTTGTGGTATGTCTCTTCACAACACCTACACAGCTGCTTTATGGCAGGCACAGGGCATAAGAAAGTTAAGACTGAGAGTCTCTCATAGAAAAGCATTAACTGCTTACTGCACATGTGCATAGCACAGGCTAGGGGAAATGAAAGGGGGAGCCAGTGATGTAAAGTTTTTTCCAATCTGTGGAAAACGCCATGCGCATACGCGAGTCCACGCTATTAGCGTACGCTAATTGCGTAATGTCTGCGTAATGTCGCGCATGCGCAGTAGTTCTAGCGTAGACTCGCGCATGCATATGGCGTTTTTCACAGATTGGAAAATACCTGTGATGTAAAGTATTTTCCAATCTGTGAAAAGTGCCATACGCATGCGCGAGTCTACGCTATTAGCGTAGACCTAGCGTAGGCTACGTTAGTAGCGTAAAACTGTGCATGCGCAGTAGTAAATTTAGCTTATTGGAAAATACTTTAGAAGATCATAGATTTACGTTAATGGCTTATCTCTTAGCGTAGCCGTGGAAATTAGCGTAGCGTAGTTAGTGGGTAGCATAGTGTAGCTTTAGGCTTACCATAGATTTATATTAGTGTAGTGTACCTAGCGTAGGTTTTAATTTAGCGTAGTTTAGGATTAATAGGGAAAGGAGGTAGGGTATAGGTTTTGAAGAGACTACAACTCCCAGCATGCCAAGGCATGCTGGGAGTTGTAGTTTAGCTTATATTACATTGAAGGGACCACAACTCTCAGCATTCCCAGACAGCTAAAGGCTTTCCAGGCATGCTGGGAGTTGTAGTTTTACACAGGTTATAGAGTAGTTAGCGTAGTGTTAGCGCAATTTTAGCGTAGTTAGTGTAGCGTTAGCGCAATTTTAACGTATTTAGTGTAGCTTAGTGTTAGCGCAGTTTTAGCGTATTTAGTGTAGCTTGCTGTTCTTCGCCCACCCTAGTAACGTCAGGCTGTTGCTGTTTGGTTGGTATTTGGCTGAAAATGTAAAGACTCGGAACCACACAGGTTTTTTTTTTTTTAAAGGGGTACTCCGGTGAAAACCTTTTTTCTTTTAAATCAACTGATGGCAGAAAGTTAAACATATTTGTAAATTACTTCTATTAAAAAATCTTAATCCTTCCTGTACTTATTAGCTGCTGAATATTACAGAGGAAATTCTTTTCTTTTTGGAATGCTCTCTGATGACATCACGAGCACAGTTTTCTCTGCTGACGTTATTATAATAATAATAACACTTTATTTATAGTTGTCCCTAGTGGGATTTGAACCCAAGTCCCCAGCACTGCAAGGCAGCAGTGCTAACCACTGAGCCGCTTTGCTGCCCTTAGCATACATCTGCTAGGCATGGTTGCTAAAATGGACAGAGATGTCAGCAGAGAGCACTGTGCTCGTGATGTCATCAGTGTTCCAAAAAGAAAGAAATTTCCTCTGTAGCATTCAGCAGCTAAAAAGTACTGGAAGGATTAAGATTTTTTAATAGAAGTCATTTACAAATATGTTTAACTTTCTGCCACCAGTTGATTTAAAAGAAAAATGGTTTTCACCGGAGTACCTCTTTAACAAAAAAAAAAAACGTGTGGTTCCCCGTCTTTTCATTTTCAGCCAAATACCAACCAAACAGCAACAGCCTGACGTTACCAGGGTGGGCGAGGACCATCGCTACTGGCCCTCCCCAGCCTAAATGACACCAGCCTGTTGCCGCCTAGGCCCAAGAGCGCCATATTTGGTGCTCTGGGCCTGTTGGTATCGGCTCTTCCCGGTACCCCTGTGGCGGTGGGTACCGGGATAATAATTGGGGGTTAGCGCTAGCTGTTTTTGGGGCTAACGCTAAGCCCAGACTTAGTAATGGACTCCGTCTACAAGACGGCTTCCACTACTAAGCCTGTAAAGTAATAATCATTTTTAAAAAGCACACACAAGTTAAAACATTTTTATTAGGAAAAACACTCCCCCACAGCCCTCATTAACCATTTTATTAAAACAAAAAGAAAAAATGCAGGTCATGGTCGTAGTCCACAGAATCCGATGTAGTCCTCCGCATTCACGTATCTGAAATGAGAAGAAA